>NC_045983.1:16568514-16868514 GCF_010909765.2 Amblyraja radiata
CCTACATCAGCTCAGAGCTTCTGGCCCCTTTTGTTGAGCATGACAAGACCACTCCCCATCATAAATGTGACACTTTTAAGCTCCTTGAAGGATCAGTCCCACATTTACTTTACACAACTTTAGGAGAGGGAATTAAACAAAGCTGGGAAAGAAGTGGGTGCGGGGAGAAAGCAGCCAGCAGGCTGTACTAAACCATGAGAGGAATAGATCGGGTAGACGCATAGAGTCTCTTATCCAGAGTGGGGAAATCGAGAACATAGCTTTAAGGTGAAGGGGGGGGGGGGGGGAGGTTTTATAGGAATCTGAGGGGTAACCTTGTCACGCAAAGGGGGGTGGGTGTATGGAACGAGCTGCCAGAAGAGATAGTTGAAGCTGGGACTATTTCAACGTTTGAGAAGCAATTAGACAGGTACATGGATAGGATAGATATAGAGGGGTATGGGCCAAACGCAGGCATGTGGGACTAGTGTAGATGGGGAATGTTGGTCGGTGTGGGCAAGTTGGGCCGATGGACCTGTTTCCACGCGGTGTGACTATGATTCGATAATAGAGGAGATAGGATGAGTGCTGAGAAATTGGGTTGGAGTGAGTAACTCCTTTGCGGGTACAAACAGGAGCTGGGTTACATGCAGGGTTGTAATGGCAGCCTTATTTTTGCCGTCCCACTGGGCTGTAAATATTAATTACACTGCTTGCTGCAGTAGAGGCTCACGATTCATGCACAGTAACCAATGGCAACTCCATTTATTGCTGAGCAATTTAGAAAGTTACAGTTGCAGCCCACGTCGATGGCAGCGACTGATCATGTCCCGTCAGTCGATAGGGGGCAAATACTAATAAGCAGGATGGCGCTCACACATCATTCACTCTGCACAGCCAGAAATAAAACGGCCCGTGCACATCTTCACCCCTGGCGAGATTTCCGACCACAACGGCCTGAAACGTGGCCTATTTCCTTCGCTCCCTAGATGCTGCTGCACACGCTGAGTTTCTCCAGCTTTGTGTATCTGCGGGTTGTAACAGGGTGCACACAACCCTCGGCTAAACAACCCACAGGACAGGATGGGACTCACCCCTCCCCTCAAAGACAGCTGGCACCAACACATTTCGTCTTTCATCCCACCTGAGACGAGGATACACTTTTTCACCCAGACAGTTGTGAATCTGTGGAATTCACTGCCGCTGACGCCAATTCACTGGATGTATTCAAGAGAAAGTTAGATTTAGCTCTTAGGGCTAATGGATTCAAGTGATATGGGGAGAAGGCAGGAATGGGGTACTAATTCTGGATGATCAGCCAGGATCATACTGAATGGCGGTGCTGGCTCGAAGGGCCGAATGGCCTACACTGCACCTATGTTCTATGTTTCTATGTCATGCCACAGCGTTCCTTCAGCAACTAGGGTTGTTGGCAAGAAATGAGCGCAGGCTGCTATGAAGGGGCAGAGGGGCGGGTGGGGGGTGGAGAGTCCCCACATGGCACAGGGGAACTTGTTGATGGGGAGTGGGCACAGGAGGCTGCCTGCTTGTGGGCACTCGTGGTAGGGAGGATTCTGTAAAGGCTGGACTGCCCCCAGAGCCCAGGCCAGCAGCAAATGCCCCTCTCAGAGATGAAAGCGAGACTCAATGACGAAAAGCAAAAGGTTTCCACTCTGTGGAGGAAGGAACTGCAGATGCTGGTTTAAACCGAAGATAGACACAATATGCTGGAGTAACTCAGCGGGCCAGAATAGGAGGAATGGGTAACGTTTCGGGTCGAGACCCTTCTTCAGACCGAGTGACCGATACGTCACCCATTCCTTCTATTCAGGTTTCCACTCTACCAGGTGAAGTGCTTGAGACTCTCAGGCAGTGGGCGGAGGAGGAGGCGTCAGGTGTGGGTCTGTCACCAGCGAAGGCCTGCAAGGTGTCCGGGAGTGACGGGGCCTGACTCCAAGCAGGGCAGGTGCGTGAGGTTTCTCTGTGAAAACCACAAACACAGGCTCCCCCCACTAACTAACGCCTGCACCAGGCACCACCGAGAGAGAGTGCTGCTTGCATTGCGAGGTGAGATCAGAGGAAGGAAGCACTGACATGAGGTCAGGGGACCCCAATGTCTGCAGCTCTGGAGGCAGACTGTGTTTTGCAAGGGAGCTGCTGACCCTGATCTGAAACTGGGGCAAACCTCCATTGAATTCTGCACTTTCTGCAGAACTTTTTAGCCCAGTGAGGTGAAGCTGATTGGTGAAACTTAGTGTGGAGGAAGGAACTGCTGGTTTAAACCGAAGACAGACATACGCTGGAATAGACAATATGTGCAGGAGTAGGCCCTTCGGTCCTTCGAGCCAGCACCGCCATTCAATGTGATCATGGCTGATCATCCACAATTAATACCCCGTTCCTGCCTTCTCCCCATATCCCCTGACCCCGCTATCTTTAAGAGCCCTATCTAACTCTCTCTTGGAAGTATTTTTGTCAGTCTCCCTGCCTGCTTCCACTACCTGCAACCTCCGGCAACCACCTGCAACCTCAGGGAACTGGACGGAAACCTTGGGTGGCGCGCAAAGTCTCCAGAGGTTTCCGTTCAGGTTTCCTAAGTGGGACAGGGGCTTAAGGGATACTCTTGAGTTTGGTCAACCCCTTATTAATGCATTACAAAATCAAAGTTGCAACTCAAGAATCAGACTAATCAGAAATTATTTGAAGGTAAGATTCAGGCAACCTTTGCCCTACCCTGAGGGTGGGATGTTTGACCACACTGTCCTTTGATACACCACCTGCTCAGGAGATAATTCACTCCCATGTCAGTAGGGAACCAGGCATCAAGACCCAGATACTCGGCTCAATTCTGTCCTCTCACAACCGTTGCTTTCCTATTTTTTACTTTACTCGGGGTGGGGGGGAATGAACACCTTGAGGTCCGTGTCAATACACTACAACCTTTGTCCTCCAGAAGCTGTCACTTCTCTTTCCTGCTCTCAGCCATCACTAACACACAGCTCCCCCTTTGTCAGGGAGCAATGGAAGATAAGTAAGGACACAAGAAGCACAGGCCATTCTGCTTGCTCCACTTTCCACAAGACCACCACGATTCTGCACGCACCTCGCATCTATTACGTCCCTTCACGTTGAACAATCTGTTGATCTCTGCCTGAAATATACTCAGTGACTGAGTCGTCCACAGCCCTCTAATGCAAAGAAGTCCAAAGATTCTCCACCTAGCGTGCGGAGAGGTTTCTTCTCCTCTCAGTGCTGAATGGGTGACCTCTGAGTCTGAGACTGTGACACCTGGTTCTAGACACCTCAGCCCGGGCAACCATGATACCTGTATCTACCTGCCAAGAATTTTGCATGTTTGAGTTTATATTTTGAGTTTATTTTTCTAAACTCCAGAGAGTACAGGCCTAGTCTGCTTCATTTCTCCTTGTACAACAACATCCCAATAATCAACCTGATGAACTCCCTCCATTACAACCATATCCTTCCCTCGACAGGCTGACCCGACCTGTGTACAGGAATCCAGGTGCCATCTCACCCAAGCACAGGAAACGAATCATCTCTACGTTTTGACTTGTTTTTGTTTTTAAATTGAGAACATTTTTATTCTCCTTTAGTCTTCTACATAGTACATTTTCATAGACTTCCTGAAAACCTATTGGCCGTCCCCCGCTCCCATCCCTGTCGGTCCTTCAGCCACTCCAACAAGATTGTTGAGAAAGAGATTCCCTTCTGAAATTGATTTTGCTATCTTTAATTCTTTTTCTTCCCCTTGAAGTTTGTTAAATTTATACTTTATAGATCCAGTATCCTTCCACCACTGATGCTGAATCACGCCAGACCATAACAGAATTAGGCCATTCGGCCCATTGAGTCTGCTCTGCCATTTGATCATGGCTGATCTGTTTTTCTCTCTCAACCCCATTCTCCTGCCTTCTCCCTGTAACCGTTGACGCCCTTACGAATCAAGAACCTATCAATCTCTGCTTTAAAAATACCCAATTACTTGGCCTCCACAACATTTTGTGACAATGAATTCCAGATTCACCACCCTCTGGCTATAGAAATTCCTCCGCATCTCCATTCTAAAGGTAGGTCCTTTTATTCTGAGGCTGTGCCCTCTGATCCTAGACTCTTCCACTAGTGGAAACATCCTCTCCACATCCAAAGGCCAATAGCTGCATGCTTCATCTTCCCGAGCTGTGTTTAACTGTGCTGCACTACAATCAGCAGCTGCACACGTACTCTCTCTGTCATCTCCCAGCCACTCCTTCACACACGGCCAAGTTAATCTGATGGTTATTAGTCTTCACAGGAAGCCAACAGGACACGCACTAATTTTAACCACATCAAAGCGAGGAGATCCGTGTTCACGAGACACTTGTTTCTGACGCCTGGGTCAGGTGACTCACCTCAACATCTGCTATCTCAGTAATGCCTGCCTCCTGAAACAATGGAATCTGAAGTGGCAGTGTCTGCTTTACAAGTTCACAAGTTATAGGAGCAGAATTAGGCCATTCGGCCCATCGAGTTCACTCTGCCATTCAATCATGGCAGATCTCTGCCTCCTACTCCCATTTTTCTGCCTTCTCCCCATAACCCTTGATACCCGTTCTTTATTCAGAGAGCTTCCTGCATCTTGCTTACATTTCCTCTCTTCTGGGTCATACACAATGAATGCTGCTTATGGTATGTATGTCACTTCCCACACCAAGTTACCAGTCCTGCTCCCTGCTGTCAAAACCAACAGATGGATTCGCCTTCTCATTGTGACTGATGAGACTAGAATGAGCCAGAGTGTAGAGAGTCTAATGGCTAATGCCCATTTCTCATATCTCCTTATGTATTATTAGAAGGACATTCATTGCATTGAATCTATGGCAATTCACCGAACTTCCTATTAGAGTCATACAGCGTGGAAACAGGGCCTTCGGCTCAACTTGCCCATGCCGACCAACATGCCCAATCTACACTAGTCCCACCTGCCTGCATTTGGCTCATATCTGTCTGAATCTATCCTATCCATGTACGTGTCCAAATGTCATTTTAACATTTTAAAAACGCTGTGTATTCTCCCACTACATTTCTCTGTTACTTATCCTCATCACATTCCCATCAGTTTTACCACCCACCCACCTGCAGTGGGAGTAATTAACCACAACCAATGAATCTTCCAACCCACTGATCTTTGGGATGTGGGAAGAAACCGGAGCACCTGGAGGAAACCCATCTAGTCACAGGGAGCCTGAATGGTTTACTCACGCTTCCCCGATTTGTCACTTCCCTGTTTAGTCCATCAGTTCATTGACATCTTCCCGCTGTTTACAGCTTTCTTCCTCACTACCCACTGCGTACAGCTCTGGTCACCACACCATAGGAAGGACTTGAAAGTCACTGGAGATTTCTAAGGATGTTGTCACGGTTGGAGAATTTTAGTTACAAGGAGAGACTTATGAGTGTTTGGTCATTTGGTTTGATCAAGAAGACTGTGGGGGCGTTATATTGAAGTGTAATGAATCACGAGAGATCTACAGACCAATTTTCCTCAGCTGAGAATAAGATAACTGGCAGCACAGAATTCTTGGAAGCATTAGTGGCAAATAAGGAACAATTTCCCCCTGGAGAGTGTTAAGGACCTGGGACGCACGGCTCAAAGAGGTAGAGAAATTAGAACTCTATCAGCACATCGAATACAACAATATGGTAGCTGAAGGGGCAGCACAGTTGGTAGAGACACTGCCACATAATGCTAGAGTCCTGGGTTCAATCCTGACATCCGTGTGGAGTTTGTACGTTCTCCCTGTAACAACATTAGTTTCCACTGGGTGCTCCAGTTTCCTCCCACATCCCAAAGGCGTGTGGGTTGGTAGGTTCCTTGACTGCTGCAAATTGCCCTTAACATAGGACAGTGACAGAGGAATTGGGGATATGGGAGGGGTAAATATAGGGCTGGGGTAGATTGATGGTGAAGATGAGGTGGGGATGATGGCCTGTTTCTGTGTTGGATGACTCCCTGAATCTTAGAGCTGTTCCCGACAAAACTCCAGAATACAAGCTTGGGAATAGGGTCGTACTGGGCCCACATGGCCACGATGGACTGAACGGCCTCCTCTTCCACATTTTGATGACTCAATCGTGTGACAAACTTTGCACCAGCTGCAAACTTCTTCACGGTGGCTCCAACATGTGTCTAAATCGTGGAAACAAGCGGCAGGAAACCAGGGTCCAGCACCGGGCCCTCAAATTCCCAATGGGGAACAATCTCAACCAGTAAAGTGCCTGATAACTCATGCTGACACCATCATCCCCCCCCCCCCCCCCTTCCCTCACTGGGCTGTTTGGTGAAATCTAAAGGGGTTCTAGTTTTCATATCAGATGACCCTGTGGTATTTGGTCACATTCCTACCAGCAGCATCTATAAACCTCCCTCCCCCAACAAGGAGTCATGTTGTACCCTTTGCTGGAATGGAAAAGATGAATTGCTCACCCAGCAACAACAACAGAGCGGAGACAATTTCTCTCCCAAACAATGAGTGGGAGAAGATTCCATTTTCACAGGAGCAAAGATACCAGGTTATAACGATTAAATAAAGTGATACCCCATCACTACCTGGATTTCCGTAGGAAAGTGACTTCACCCGACACTTAACTTGGTCTCCAAACCTAGTGACTGAGATCAACCGTGGCAGGGTTGCATCTCCAGCACACAATAAAGGGAGAATGTTGGTCCGATAAAGGTCCCAAGCAGGAGAAAGTGCAAAACTACCTGTAACCAGCTGAGATGGTCATGTTATAATGATTTCAATACTTTGCCTGGCAGTGGTGAAGCAGAATTAATGGTAACTTTCAAAAGGGATTTGGATTAAATTTTGCAAAGGAAGGATTCATAAAAAAAACAGCAGGGAGTGGAACAGGCTGGATTATTCTCAGAAGAAGCATTAGCATCCACCTTTATCATTCTTTAAATAGTATTAGAGGAGTTTAATAATCTGCTTCAGCAAGCGGGCAATTAATGAAGACTTAAAGTTGCGGCAGCACAGTATTTAGGAACCACACAAAGCTTCAGGGTAATTAAACCATTGACCGTTAGGAAGATGGCGGTATATAACAAATGCAGCAGATCCCAAACACCAGTAGAGCCCAGTAGAGAAAGGAAACACCAACACAGAATTAGTCAGATTAACAATGATCAAAGTATCTCTCTTCGTTGTTTCAAGAAAATGAATTGGGCCCCCAATGATACAATCAATTTATTAGACTCAAGCAATTTGCAATGTCCTTAATCTCACAATTGTTTGAAATTTGGGCTTTTCAGAATTGATTATTAAAACACATTCAGAGCCCATTTCCAATATTGTGGAAATGTTAAAACCAGATTTTTAACCCCTGCAGTTGAGCTTCAGCTCTGTTTTAGTGTAAATGGCATGAACTAAGTAGTTGAAGGGCCTAACTCTATGCTGCGTTACTTTACTGAATGGATTCGACCATCAGCCGAGATCAGATTTTAGCCAGGTGTAACTCTGAGGCTCTGGCATTCCCTGGAGAATGTTTATAAAAATAAAAGAGATCTCCCCAGTTCGAATGAACAGGAGATTCCTGGACTTAATTTAGAAACAAGGAATTGTAGATATTGGTTTACTAAAGAAGACACAAAGTGCTGGAGTAACTCAGCAGGTCTGGCAGCATCTCTGGAGTCTGAAGAACTGAAGAACAGTCTGAAGAAATTTACCAACCTGAAACGTCACCTATCTACATTCTCCAGAGATGCTGCCTGACCCGCTGAGTTACTCCAGCACTTGATGTCTTCTCCTGGGCTTAAATCTTCCCTGTTATGGCCTGGATGATGTTCAGGCCAGGTGCATTTGGAAATGGGTCAGTTTCCAGATCAGATGGTATTCTGCTATTTAGAAGTAGATTCAAGAGGGCCAATTTCAGTAGAGGATCACAGGACCCCAGTAGTTGGTACCAGGGGGCCCAGGATGTGTGGGGGGGATCAATTGAAATCCGTGAGATGAAAGAGGCAACCATGATCTCACAAGTGGGCAGGTTTGAGCACCTCTTCTCTACGCCAACTTCAGTGAAGAACGGTGTGAAATCAAACTTCTTTTGGACCTAGTATGGTGTCAATTTTTTTAAAGCTCTATGTATTTATCCTGTTTTTATTAACTACACTGAATGGAAACTGATCAAGAAACGTTTTTTCGTTTCATCTGTGTATGCAAGTACTCAGTTAAAATGATATTAAATAAATACTGATACTGATACTGAATATTTCAGCCCAGAGTCAAAATGAGAACTGCCTTTGGTAAAAGAGATACATTGACCTTGCATCCGAAGAACTTGTAAAACGTAATTAATACAGTATACTAAACCAAGCCTTAAGTACATTCAGGGTGGGGGGAAATCTTTTATTTTAGGTAAGCAACACGTGCAAAGTGATAACAAAGGTTACAGCATTGAGGCTTCAATAAATATCTTTCTTTTAAAAAAAAAACTTTTTTGTTTAATTTAATTTTTGTTAGAAAAATAGCACTGTTATGAGAAGACATTGTTGGCCACGCTTTGTAATATTTCACATGCAAGTTAGCATCACAGCCCAAAACCACCGACATGGATTAGGAGAGTCAGAGGGAGAGGGGAGGGAGCAGCTGGAAGGTGGAGACGGAGGAAGAGGGGAGTGGGAAGAGAAGGAGAAAGTCAGAGAGAAAAGAAAAAAGAAAAAGTGGAGAGAGAGAGAGAGAGTAAGATCAGGGGAAAGGTGGAGGTGGGAATACAACTCCCGACTTGTAGCGGAAGCTGAATACCATTATAATTTGGAACAAAGGTCAGACCATGACATGCTTCTAGGCTTAGCCTTATATTAAACCATGCTCGGCATTCACAGGGGAGAAGATGAACATCCTCACTGTGCTAAAAAATGATGCACAGAATATCTTACACGCTCCAAAAATAACATACATTTCTCCGAGTTGAGTAAGACATGATGGTCCAGGCCACAGATGATCCCAAGAACCTCAGACAAGCTGATTTGTTGAGCGATACGTCATTGTATGATAGTGACTCTCCTCTCTTCTCCCAGGGCAGCCGTCTCCTCCTCCCACAGGGGTAGACTAACACCCCAACTTTAAATCCTCAGGACAGGGATGACTGGGCTTTGTGAGGGATTCAGGCAGCCACCTCTCAGGGTAGGGGATAAGTCTCCACCGCGAGGGGGATTTGGAGTATCAGAATGCTCTGGGGCTTTCCTGGGTCTCTGCCATGGGCTGGGGAACTCCACATGCCAATGGAACACAAGAATTTGTCTAAGTTAGTTGGGTCGTCCTGGTAACGGGACACGGGTGCGGGAATGTTTAAAAACAATTGTCCTAACACTGTTTTTGGGAAGATACAGACACAAAAAGCTGGAGTGGCACAGGCAGCATCTCTGGAGAGAAGGAATGGGTGACGTTTTGGGCCGAGACCTTTCCTCAGACTGAAGCTTTTGGGAACTGGCTAACCACAATCCTGTGGCCCATTGTGAGGTGGGTGCTGTAAGTATCTGTATCTTTGGAGATCTGTCAGAAGCGCTGCATCAGCAGAGCCATCTCAATCATTAAGGACCCTTATCTCCCATCACACCACATCTTCTCCATTCTGTACAGGAGTATCAGTTGCAGAACCAGCAGGATGCTAAACAGCTTCTTCCCACAAGCAATACAAATGGTTAACGGACTGTGTCCCCTCCCCATACATCATACACCCCCACATCTAACCTCGCCCAAACTTTGACAGCTAGACACCTGTCAAGGTAAAGTCAATGTTCGGTCTGAATGTCTGTTTTTAGTTCAATTTTAGGTCGATTTTAGATATGTTAATTTTAAAGTTGTATGTATTTATTCTGTTTTTATTAATTGCATTGACAAAAACTGATGAGAAACAATTTTTCATTTCTTCTGTGTACGTAAGTACTCAGTGAAATGACAATAAAGTTAATTAATTTTAAAAAAGGTGTATTTTTTGGATATTAAAGGATATATTTATGGCGAAAATTGGCCGATTCTTGATTAGGAAGGGTATCAGGGGTTATGGGACGAAGGCAGAACAATGGGGCTGAGATGGAAAGATAGATTAGCCATGGTTGAATGGTGGAGCAGACTTGATGAGTGGAGTGGCCTAATTATACTCCTAGAATTTATAAGCCACTGATCCTACACTTTGTAAGAATTAACTTCCTATCCTGTCTTGCCCAGCGGGAAACTGCCTGATGAAAGGTTAGGTGAGTATAAACGGAGGAAGTAGACAATCTGATAAAAATGATCGATTTGTCCTTTAAAAATCAGTGATTTTGGAATGTAGACACTTTTCTAGTGGAGATTCTTGGGAACATCTGAGAGAGAGCTTGGAACACCACGTAAAGAGCTGCAAGTACAGGCTCTGTGTTTCATACAACTTGTACCCAGAACAGCACATTGCAGACCAGGTGGTACACAAGGACAGAACCCAACCTGCCCTCAAACACACAGAGGCCGTACATACATCATCTCAAATCAGTGCTCCCCATGCTGGCTCTTCAGTCCACCAAATGGACTCAGTACCTCCCCTTCATTTTACAGTCTTTGTTTAAAACATAATAATCTGCATTAAACCACAGCTGCACGACTGGTTAAAGACAGCTTCACAGTCTCCTTCAGGATTATGTTATCATTTGTTAATGACATCAGTAATAAAATTACAATGAGTGCTTCTCCAATTCAGGCATCTATAACACAGCACTGGTTTCAATCCCAAAAAACTCCCTGTAAACATAGGACTTTTACCATCGAAGCAAACTCGGTCACTAGAGGGGGGGGGGTTAAGGAACCATTGAACAGTTCATCATGCCTTTCATAAACCGCACTCAGGGATTCTAGACAGCCCCTGCCAAGTCCTGACTGTGTCAGACGGGCCACGTCTGAAGTTCACAGATATGTTTTTTCTGACACTGCATCCTCACGCTCAGTGGCCAGTGTTGCTAGGTCATACTGGATCTTTACAGCTTGGCTTCAACTACCTGGGACACTCCCAGCATTGCACCTGCAACCTGTACTAACACTCGGCCATCCACTCACAATGCACTGAGCTCTCGTAGTGCCCATAAATAACAGCGCAGCCCCACATCCTCCACTCACCGACTCTCTCAGCATAGACACCATCTCAACACCGAACTGAGCTCTCCCTGGGCATGAACATTAAGCCCCCCTCCTGTATCCCCTACATGTAAAGGTAAACTAATGTTTCTCCAAGCAGCATGCCATCCTGATTTGGAAATACATCATTGGTCCTTTATATTCTTTGGGTCTAATTCCTGGACCTCCCTCTTCACTAGGGCTGTAGATAGCTCCTTCATCACAGAAAGGTTCAAGGTGATGGCTCAACCCCACCTTATCCAGGGCAACCAGGGATGGCATTAAAGCCTGGCTTTGCCTGCGGTGCACAGAGCCAATGAATGGGGCCGTTCAATAATCTTGCTAGGTGTGTTTACTTGGGTCTGTGAACGATCGCTGTGCCAATTATTATCAGCTGGCATGGAGCACGTTAAACATTACTGTGAGGCAGTTTGATCAGAATTCAATAGTGTGAATAAAGGGGGCTTTCGTCAGCTGTGTAGTGTGGGCAGGACCACCCAGTTGGTTTCAGAAGAGGAAGGGAATTAATCAGGAAGGACCCACCCATCCACCCACCTTCCAAGATCATGGGCAAGGGCAGATATTGGAAGGTCCATGGTCACAATGACTGGTGGTGATCGCCAACGTTGCTCCTCTAAAGGGGCAAGAACTGAGCTCCGAGGGGGGGAGAGGTCAAACCTGGAACTGTAATGGACAGGAGCTGACAAGGTGTATGCAGCAGGGTTTTCTGGGTCAATATCCTATTTTACCTGGAGCTACCTGCATCAACTGCACTGATAGAAAGATGCATTTAAGCAGTTTCTGGATGGTCACAAAGGCTCCACACGGTTCCCTGCAGGGCCCGAGGCCCCACCTCGGTCACCTGCTGACCCTGCCCGTGACTCTTGATCACTAGTGGTTACCTTGTAAAGGTAAACTTCCCAGTGCAGTTGGCGTCGACTTCATGGACCCTCCACCTTAAAGAAGATCCTCAGCCTCACGCTGGCAATCTCTATGCCTGGCACTGCCCTTGGGCTGAGATCTCTGCCAACCCCAGTGATGAGCAAATCAGTGCTCAAGCGAAACCAGGGACACGGGCAACATGGAGGAGCAAGGATTCATCCCAGTACAGACAATGAATGAGTTCCATTCCCACGTCCCTCCACCACACATCAACGGGAGCCCCCCCAGGATTTGTAACCTGAGTGCAGAGAGCGGTTTGATTGAATTGGATTGAAAGATACAGCAAGGAAACAGGCCCTTCAGCCCATCAAGTCCACGCCGACCATCAATCACCCGATCACACTAGTTCTATCTTATCCCACTTTTGTGGCCACTGCCTATACATTAGGGATAATTTTACAGAGGCCAATTAACCTACAAACTCGCATATCTTTGGGATGTGGGAGGAAACCGGAGCACCCGGAGGGAACCCGCGCGTTCACATGGAGAACGTGCAAACTCCCGAGGTCAGGCTCGAACCCGGGTCTCTGGTGGCTGTGAGGTAGCGGTTCTACCAGCTGTGCTGCACTAATGATTGACGAGAGTGTTGTTTTGTGGGTCATGCTGTCCATTCCCTGACTTGTGTAGGATTAGCAGGAGATTTGTGAGCAATGTCACAGAACACTATGTTTGTCCCATTGTGAGCTGCTCTGTGTATATTGCTCTGTGTATTGGTCTGTGTACTGAGGTGTTGCTTATTGTACACAGCAACGTCAGATTAGTGACTACTGGGTCCCAAACAATGAGGGCTCTGGCACAGACTAATCTTTCACTGGCAACATGTCAACATTCTCAAAGTACTCCACACCTCATGAAAGAGACAGGTTGGAATTTTGTTGCTGGTGCCATTTAAAAATGAACCTTCAGAGCTTGAAGGAGCTTCAAAGAATTTCTGATGTCATTCAACAAAAGATATCGTTTGGAGATCTGCTAATGTTGCCCGGGGGCAATTAAAGACTCAGCCTGACTTATTCCTGCCCCTCACGATCCTTCCAGGGGTTTTGGGATGGTTCTTAAAACACCAGAGGTCAGTGTTTGATCAAATGGTTCATCGTCTTATTCCAAGCCTCTTGGAGCTACGGGCATTTTGTTTTGCTTCTAGAAGCACTGGCAACGTTATTCCCTCCAATTAGCTAGTTACTGGATGCTTCGAGTATAATTGAGGAGCAGGGAAGAATTGCATTGACCAATTGCAATGAGCTGCTGTGTAGCTCCATGAATAAATGAGTGCACTCAACAAACCAGCAATAAACACAACTGTGGAAGAGCATTAGACTAAGCCCCACAGCTAATCCTGGGCCTGGAACTCACCATGATCGTCCTCCCCTTCTGACAACATACTGTCGCATAAACAGAAACACATTGAATAGGACCCAAGGCATCCTTTTAGGACAGACATAGAGAGTAACCAAGTCCCACAGGAAATAAAAGCAAGCTGGTATCAAGAAACCAGTTCCTTCTGGTCAGCATTGCAGCAGTCCATGGAGGTTAAAGCAGACAGTAAAGCCAGCAGATTAGAGGCGCCGAGACTAAGACGAAGAGCCAGGAAATGTCCCCAAGACATGCCGGAAGCCCGCTAGTGCTCGGACAGACTGCAACAGGGTCTTTACCCTCAATGTAGTTACGGGACAGAAATTTGAGTGACTCGTCCACTAAGATGACGGGCAGTGAGATCTTCAGGACCATCACCCACTGATGCCAGTCCAGAGCAGTCACTTGGAAGACCAGCTGCAAGGAAACAAAGAGGGAAAAATTGTGTTAATTTAGGCACTGAATTCATCACAGGAACACAGATGCTGCTATACACAGATGCTGCTATACACAGATGCTGCTATACACAGATGCTGCTATACACAGATGCTGCTATACACAGATGCTGCTATACACAGATGCTGCTATACACAGATGCTGCTATACACAGATGCTGCTATACACAGAAGATAAACACAAAGTGCTGGAGTAACTCAGCGAGCCAGGCAACATCTCTGGAGAAAAAGGGTGGGTGACATTTCCGAGAAGGAACATGAACACCTTGGTTTTGCATGGAGGTTAACACACTTAGGTATTTGTTGTAACTGGATGTACATATTGTGTGTGTACATGGGCAAAGTATTTTGCATTAAAAATTAATGCATCAGCGAAATCGAATCACTATATTATTTGTAAAGCAACTCAAATTGCCCTTTTCTCTCTTTCTTACAGTTCTGTTGAAGAGTCATTGACTAGAAACATTAACTTGTTTCACTGCAGATGCTGCCTGACCTGCTGAGTGTTTCCAACATTTTCTTTTTTTATTGCTATTGGGTAACATTGATATGCTTCCCTTAAACTGGTCCCCCTGTCTCCTAGACCCTCAATTTATCACGGGGATGGGGTGGGTTGGGGGGGGGGGGGGGGGGTTAGCTGTAACATCAGGTCATTTTATGTGCCGATGTAACAGAAAGATTACACAGTCTGTACCCATTGGGGCAGGATTTATCGATGGAAGATAGTCACAAAATGTGTTTCGGTACGAGATCTATTATCAATTATCAATGGAAATTGGAAAACAGCAGACTTTGAAATAAGACTGATTGTGATCATTAACTCTGAATCAAGAATGTGCTTGGGGTGGGAGATTGCAACCTTCCTGTGGTTTTGACAAATGCAATCAACCCGGCGTGCACAATCAAATAAGATCAAATAGAACAAGTTGTCCTACAACTTTAGTTTGTGCACGCCATACGCAAGAAGAATGATGTGCTTCATCTAACCTCAATTCCTCTGTTTAAGAAGGGAAGTAGAGATAATGTATTAAACCAGTCAGCCTCACATCAGCCTTAGGGACAGCATACTATTGGAGAGGATTCTTCAGGTTAGGATTTACTAGCATTTAAATAAGAATGGGATGAAGGACAGTCAGCATGGATTGGTGGCAGCAGGTCGTGTCTTCCTAAATTGATTGAGTTTTTTTTGAGTAGGGGAATGGATGTTGTACGCATGGATTTTAGTAGGGCAGTGGATAAAGTTCCTCATGCTAGGCTGATCCAGAAGTTTACGATGTATGAGATCCATGTTGACTTATTAATTTGGGTCAGAACTGGCTTAACTATGGAATAAAGAGGGTGGTGGTGGAAGGGTGTTATTCTGGCTGGAGGTCTGTGACCTGTGGTATCCACAGGGATCTGTGCTGGGATCTTTGTTGTTGTATATTCATTACTTGGATGTAAATACAGATGGTTTGGTTAATAAGTTTGCAGACAACACCAAAATTGGTGGTGTTGCAAGCAGTGAAGCTATTCAAAGGGAGTCCAAAGAATGTCCATGGATATTCAAAGCTGTCAAACAGTGGGATATTGATCAGCGATAGAAACGGGCGGAGAAATGGCAGATGGAGTTTAATCCGAGCAAGTATGATGTGTTGCACTTTGGGAGGGCGAATATAAGGGTAAAGTGTACAGTTCAGACACTTAACAGCATTGATGTGGAGGGATCGTGGGGTCCATGTCCATAGCTCAGGAGTGAATCAGCCCGCACTGTGCCGGCCTTCAGTTAGCATGGTCACCAAAGTCTACATTCATACTCACAGGGAGTGGCTCCACGTAGAGGATCAGGAAGTGCAGAGACATGGATATGCAGATTGTCCCCAGAAGCCAGATGTTCACCCAGGGCGGCATCCTCAACAACGACTGGTTCTCTGACAAGCTAAACACACAGCAAGCAGGGTCAAGAGTTAAAAGAGTCAAAGGAAACATAATGAAGTCTTAATTTTATTTTTAAACTGATCCAGATAGATCAAGCCCTTGGATAGATCTACAGCCCAGGGCTGTCACCACTGTCACTAGGTACAACAGTGTACACTATGTGACTGGAGTAGTGCTTCTCACCCACATGCCCTCTAAACCCCCCCCTTCCCCCCTCCCCCTGGGGTAAAGTAGTGATGGGGAGGGTCTGCACTGTGGGGGAAAGGGTCCAGTGATGGATGAGGGGTCCAGTGAGGGAGGGGGTCAAGTGAGGGGAGAAGGATCCAGTGATGGGGGTCCGATGATGGGGGGGGGGCTTGGTGATGAGAGGGGCCCAGAGCTGGAGAGAGGGGCAGAGTGAGGAGGGGGGGGGGGGGGCAGTGTGGAGGATGGGGCCCAGTGAGGGGCAGTGAGGGAGGAGGAGCCAAGTGAGGGGGAGGGGCACATGGAGGAGGGATGGGTCCATTGAGGGAGAGGGTCTGATGATGGGGGAGGTGCTCAGTGAGGTGGGAGGGGCCCAGTGAGGTGGGGGGGGGGGAGATGAGGTGGCAGTGTGAGGGGGGTGGGGGGGAAGACCCCAGTGAGGTGGGAGGGGTGTACTCACTGAGCTGGGGCTACTGCAGGAGTGGACCTGTGAGTTGAGGCCAGGGTTCTCCTGGCAGGAAGGGGGAAGTGTCGTTGCCTCTGGTGTGGAAGTGTTGAACCCCTGGGTGGAACTCCGGGTGCTGTGCCGGGTCCCCCACCCTGCTCTCCCTCAGCCCCAGCTCCCTGCACACTCTGGAACAGGGCAAAGCTAGCCACGGCCTCCATACCAAGGGGCTGAAACTCACATCAGATGCTAAATATTTATAAGATGTCAAAATAGGTGGACAAAATGACCGCCAATAATATAATTTGTGGTTTTAACGAGGGATTCTGGATAAACTATTCACTTGTAAAGTGAATGAGATCCTTCAGACAGTGAAATAAATCAGACACTCAGAATCCCATCGGGCCCCATTCTGCAGGAATGAAGCTCCTGAATGAATGCATTGTCCTTGGACCAAAGGGGATGTTGCCAACTGCGGAATACCCTTCCCTGTGTCTCTCCCTCTCCACTGCATATCCAGGTAGAATGAACTCAATTAGAGTCTGAGGAAGAGACTCGACTCGAGGCGACACCCGTTTCTTCTCTCCAGAGATGCTGCCTGTCCCGCTGGGTTACTCCAGCATTTTGTGTCTATCTTCAATGGTTCAAATCTTTATTGTCACGTGTACCTAAGTACAGTGAAATTATATTTTATTGTACACATTCCGGTGACAATCCGACTATTCTTTAGGCACAATCATACTAAGTATAAGAGTGTAAGATAGTAGACTGCACTGAGCCGTTATACAAAGGTCACCACATTTTAGGTGCCATCATTCACTCTTCAAGTCAAAATAAAAAAAAAAAAATTGCCATAAAGGTATGTTTTTGCAGAATTGTGGGCACAGCCCAGACCATCAAACACACCAATCTCCCTTCCATTGACTCCATCTACACTTCACGCTACCTTGACAAGGCCACAAGCATAATCAAGGATGAGTCTCTGCCCAGTCACTCTCTCTTCACCTCTGTCCCATCAAACAAGAGGTAAGAGAAGTTTGGAAACGCATACCTCCAGATTCAGGGAGAGTTTCTTCCCAACTGTTATCAGGCAACTGAGCCATCCTCTCACCAACTAGATAGCAGTCCTGACCTTTCATCTACCCTATTGGAGACCTTCACTCAGACTTTACTGGGCTTATTGTCACGTGTGCCGAGGTACAGGGAAAAGCTTTACCTTGTACTAAACGTTATACCCATTATACATCCTGTATACGTACTCTGTGGACGGCTTGATTGTAATCACATAGATGGCACACAACAAAAAGTTTTTCACTGTACTTCGGTACACGTGACAATAATAAACCAAACTATCCTGGCAACGGCACTGGGTTAGAGTTGCCCGGCCAGATGATGATGTCAGTGAACTTCACCGCTGCGGTACTCCGGGCTAGAAATGCTTGCCACTGATGTATGCCATGGACTGTGTGTGTGCGGCTTGTGCCTGTGAGTTGGCTCCCCCACACCATTACCCCCACCCCTCCACACCCTACCAACCCCCTCCCCAGGCCCACTCCCTTGCCACGGCTCCGGTGGTGGGTGGTGAAGCTGGGCGACAGTACTTGCCGACTCCAGGCTGCACTAACCTGTTCAAAGCGTTGCACATCTCGATGGTCACCAGGACGGACAGCGCCATGGTTGTCGGGAAGCGGGAAGCAAAGACGGAACACTCAACGTCCTGGTAGAGCGGGTTGTCCGCGGTGCACTGCATGAAGTGTCGCTGGGGGAATGGGGGGGAAGAGAGAGAGGCGGGTGAACTGACTGAGAGACCGCATGCAATCTCGCCACACGTTTCCCCACATCACTCTACTCCATCAGTACCCCTACGTTCTGTGTCTACACCAACAGTCTCTACTGGCCTCACCCTGGCTCAGAAGGTGGCGAGTCAAGACTCACTCCACAGCCTTGAGTCTGTCGTAAAGCCATTCAGCATGGAATCAGGCCCTTCGGTCCATTGAGCCAGTGCTTAGGTTTACAAATACAACTTGGAACAAAGGCCCTTCCGCCCAGCAAGCCTGTGATGATCATCGACCATCCATTGACACCAATCCTATTCCATTCTCTTCATGTTCCGGCCACCGTTCCCTGAACCCCAGATTCTATCTCTCTCCCGACATATTGGGGGGCAATTTACATTGGTCGGTTTAACTACAGTTCGGCACGTATTTGGGATGTGGGAGGAAACCGGAGCAGCCGGAAGAAGTCCACGTGATTACCGGTAGAACATGCAAAATGCACACATACAGGACTGGGGTCGGCACTGGACTGGGGTCTCTGGCGCTGTGAGGCTGTGGCTCCACTTTCTGCACCACATCCCCTTAACGAGAGCCCATGTTCCAGTACATAGTTGGCAATTGGGGGGGTGGGGGAGGCAGGGTTTTCAATCAAGCTCCTCCTGGGTGGGTCTGTCTCATTGATTGCAACACATGAGTGACTGTACAAAAGCTCCTGACTCGGACAAAGCCCTTCCCCAGAGCCTTTTTCAGGGTGGCAACCTGGGGACAAGGGGCGATCTATGCCCAGTAACCTGCACTGTAAGGGTGGCATAAAGGATTTGCTTTACTGTTGAGCGCTTGCTCTCACTGGGGCTTCCTTGCTCTTCTCTGTGGACCCTCTCTGTCTGCTGGAGAGGAGGGGTGGTTGGTTGCACACCAGTCCCTCGACCCCCCAGCACGGGACCAGGAATGAGCATCTGGCTCACAGACACGCCCCCAGTGCCGGCCTCGCGTGTCGGGGTGGCTCAGTGCTCTCTTCCCGCTCCGCGATTCCCAGCTCCCTGGCTGCTCTGTTTGGAATTGACCGATGACATTTCCGTTCGGGACAGTTAGCTGCGATAAAATGCTCAGTGATCGGGTAGGTGGTTTGAGAATTGGTGGGTGAGGGTTGGGGTTGGCAGGGACATAGGGGACAAGTGTTACACACACTACCCAGTGTTGGGGTGAGTGTGAAACACACACTGCACTGTGTTGGGGTGAGTGTGTTACACACAATACCCTGTGTTAGGGTGAGTGTGTAACGCACAATGCACTGTGTTGGGGTGTGTTACACACTTGTGCCCTGTGTTGGGGTGAGTGTGTTACACACAATACCCTGTGTTAGGATGAGTGTGTAACGCACAATGCACTGAGTTTGGATGTGTTTGGTACAGACAGTGCAGTAGCTCGGAGAGTTGTGCACACTCGCCCTCTCCTTGATGTGACAGTCCCTGTTGCATTTCGCTGCCTTCTCAGCCGCTGCTGGATCAAGTTGATTAATGGAGTCTTTGTGAAAGTAATTATCTCCGCCTCTCATCGCTGAGAGATATACAGTCCCCAGGCAGCGCTGCGTCACAGTACAGGTCAGTGCAGAGCTGTACACAATGAAGTGCTCGCTCAAACCGACTGACTGTTATTTACACATTGAGACGCAGAGGAGGGCTACCCTCATGCATCAGAGAAAACGTTTAACGATCTGTTTTTGTCTGGTTTCGGTTCAATTAGACCAAGGCTGTGAATCAACGCAATGAATACAGTACAAAATCAATGGCTAAGACTTTCTAACAGGCAGCCAATAGTAAGTAATGATTGAGACTTCAACCTCCATAAAGCCAGCAGCTATTGTTTAGTTTTTCTGTTTAGAGTTCCAGCATAGAAACAGGGCCTTCGGACAACCGAGTCCATGCCTACCATTGATCACCCTTTCACACAAGTTCTGTGCTATCCCGCTTTCACAAAGGATTTGTGAAATGTCTGAAGGAGGGTCCCAGCTTGAAACGTCACCTATCCATGTTATCCATGCCTGACCTGCTGAGTTATCCAGCATTTTGTCTTTCCTTTACAAAGGACTTGCAGTAAATGGACAACTAGTGAACTGAACCTCTTGCCCACCCCCCTCACTCCCCCACCCTCTTGAAGGGGAGATATTGAAGCTCCATACCAGCTGGTTGAAGGTGACCTGTGGACCAGTCTCATCGTACATGAACCACCAGGTGGCTGCTCCGACTGTCGCCAGGCCAACGTACACTGAAAGAGAGCAACAAGCAGGGTAAGCAAAGCCGAAGCATGGGATGTCCACAGCGCTCCACTCCTCTCGCCTGTCAGTGGGGAGAGGACTGCGTAACCCTTCGCCTCTGACCACCCACCAGACCAGCCACCCCTGCCAACTGTCCTTGCTTTCTCCGAATTGATCCTGCCACAATATCGGATCAGAAACACAGGCAGGGACTGTGGCCCTTCAGCCCTTTTGGCCTGTGTCAGCTCTTTGAAAGACCCATCTGATGCCGTGCAGACACAAGGAACTGCAGATGCTGGAATCCTGAATAGAACACAAAGTGCTGGAGTTACTCTGGTACGGATTGGGTCGGGACATCTGAAGAAGAGTCCCGACCCGAAATATCATCAGTCTGAAGAAGAGTCCCAAACCAAAACGTCATCTATCCATGTCGTCCAGAGTTGCTGTCCGACCGGCTGAGTTACCCCAGCACTTTGTTTTCCATATGTGAGATTATGATATTTTAATTAAAACTCTGTCCAAAGGTGTCTATGGTTCACCAGTGATAGTTTCAAGAACTGACTCTCCTCCCTTCACTGTAACGGATCAGATCACAGCAGGCTGCGGAAAAAAAAAAAAATCTTTCCACTCTGACTCTTTTGCTAATTTAACACTTTCCAAATCCTGTCCAATTCTGAATTCCCCTGAAGCTGCCTTAATAGACAAATAAGTGGCTTCTATGGTAAAAAAAATCCTTCATAACCGTTTCTGCTCTTTACACGTCCTTGGCACCAACTCCTAGATCTTGGATGTGGGCTAAGATTTTGTTGTGTGTCTGGAAAGACTCCAACTTCCTGCCAACACAAGAAGTTCAGAGGATGCAAAGCTTTTTAGGGACAATCTGGAGACCCCCTTCCTTGCTGCTGGGTTTGCAGGTCAGAACTACCGACTGGATACAACAGAATCATTAGACGAGACTATAATGTAATCTAAACAAAAGCCTGGTCCCTTAGCTCCATTCCAAACCAATATGTTCCTGAACGCACTTGCCCGGCTCCGATCATTAATCCTCGAGATGATCGGGGCATCAGGTGCATGGGAATACCACTACAGTAAAGGCTCGCAATGATGGACCGCTATATAGCGGAGGTGTTTTATAGCGGACCGAGTCTCCTGTTGCCCCCCCACCCACCCACCACCGCCGCCAGTTATCCCACGAGCTAGCGCCATGTGACATACTTCCAGTTTTGGGTAGCGTAGAGAGTTAGCAGCATGAAGGCATCGTGAGTGCCGGGCCAGTCCCTTGTTTAAACCCCCTCCCTCCCAGATCGCGTTTCTTCCTTCCCGGACTTGTGTTAAACTTTACCCCCCCTCACTCGGTTATAGGTGACAATCGGCAATAATGGACACCATCCTCACCCCTCATCCCCCGTGGTCCGTTACTGCAAGGGGTTATTGTACCTGCAGATACCCCTCCAAGCCAGCACCATGACTTGAAAGTATATTTGCATTCCTTCACAGTCACTGGGTCCAGATCCTGCAACTCTACCCAGCAGCACAGTAGGAGCAGCTTCACCAGAAGGATAGGGGTGGTTCAGGGGCAAATGGGAAAGAGCAATAAAACATGCTCAGTGCTCAAGTCCTGGAACTGAGTAAATCAGTTCAGTTTAGTTTATTGTCCCATGTACAGATACAGTGAAAAGTTTATGTTGCGTGCTAACCAGTCAGCGGAAAGACAATACATGATTACAATCGAGCCATTTACTGAGTGTAGAGATTTAAAAGTGTGGAGTGATTGTAATATGCCATTGTACATCTACTTCCGTGGCACATTGTCGCCTGGGATGGACTGCATCTTGGAAGAGGTTCACCAGGGTACGGCTTCAGTGTGCGAATGCTAGTGTGCGGCCTGCTTACCTCCAATGGCGATGTATCGGAAGAAGAGCCAGCCGCTAATGAGGGACTCCTTGGGATTGCGAGGTGGTTTGTTCATGATGTCGAGGTCGGGAGGGTTGAAGCCCAGAGCCGTGGCTGGAAGACCGTCTGTCACCAGGTTCACCCAGAGCAGCTGCACCGGGATCAGGGCCTCGGGCAAGCCCAGGATGGCAGTGAGGAAAATGCTGCGGGGAAACAAGGAAGAGGAAGGGTGATTGGATTTAACCACAGTGATCCTGCATTCCAGTCAACGTACCACAACAGGAAATGTCCCTTGTCAGTGATGGGGCTCCAGCCTGTCCACTATCCTTACATTGTCCTAGTCCTGATACATCATCCATCTCCACAGCAGCAAACCAGAGCTCAGAGCAAACACGTACATGGAGTACATGCACCGATCTTGGTCTCATCATCTGTGGTCGGGATGTTTGAGACTTATGACTGGGTTATAATATGGTTAACCCGAGAGCTCACATACTGGGCAGCATGATGGGAAAATGGCCAAGATAGAACATAGTTAAGTAAAGTCAGATATAGGGGAGGGGTAGAGTACAAAGCTCCCTCCGACATCATCACCCAAACACCAGTGGAGAGCAACATTGAGCAGTAAGTACTTTGTCCGTAATGTCCAGCCTCTATCTCCACAGTCAATTATTTAATTCAATTATACTTTATTGTAACATGTACCTAGGTACAGTGAAATGCCTTGTTTTGCATACAACCCGGTAAAATCACGTAGCAGACCTCATCCAGACAGCATACAAGAGTCACCACGTTTTGCCGCCGACAATGTCAATTGTGGAATTCAGGTTTTTATGCATAAAACCACTGCAGCAGGCAGTACAGAGGAGAAAGTCTCCATGCATGGCAAGCAAGTTTGGTTGCTCCCATGAGGTATGCACTTGCCACCATGAAGCAGAGTCCTGCAAGTACCGAAAGACCAGACGGCAGGCCATTGTGCTTTAATTTGACAAAAACAAAGCCTCACCAGACCACTTCGCCCACGTTGGAGGAGATAAGGTAGCGAATAAACTGCTTCATGTTGTTGTAGATAGCTCGCCCCTCCTCCACGGCCGACACGATGGTGGAGAAGTTGTCGTCTGACAACACCATTTCTGCTGCCGTCTTAGCCACAGCAGTTCCTGAGCCCATGGCAATCCCAATCTCAGCCTTCTTTAGAGCAGGAGCATCATTAACGCCATCTCCCGTCTGCGGAGAAGAAAGGAATTATTGCTCTCTCCTGGCGGAATTCTCCCAGGTCCACAATCACCTCCAGTGCAGTAGCGTGGAACCACTGAAGCCCCAACATATCCTCAAAGATTAGTTCCCCAAACTCAGGGCATACTGCTGCATCCATCTGTGACTCTCAGATAGGTGCAGGGATTATTCCTATTCCAACCCATTTTATTCTGCAGGCATCAACTCCACTCAGATATCTACCACTCATCTTCACACTGCAGGCAATTTACACCCGCCAATCAACTGGTCAATCTGCACGTCTTTGAGATGTGGGAGGAAACTGGAGCACCTGGAGGAAACCCACATGGTCACACGGAGAATGTGCAAACTCTACTCGAACAGCACCGGAGGTCGGGATTGAACCAGGGTCGCTGTTCCTGTCGTGCCAATGTGCCAGCAGTCTGTGGTCTGCTGGTGCATCAAACTGTGCCAGTTGCTTGAACTGAACTCTGCCATGTCACGGCAAGTTGATGCAGGGCGAAACATCGGATAGGTGCTTCCGAGAGGGATAATTAGACAGGATGTGTAGAAAGGAACTGCACAAAATGATGGCGTAACTCAGCAGGACAGGTAGCATCTCTGGATAGAAGGAATGGGTGACGTTTTGGATTGAGACCCTCCTTCAGACTGAGAGTCAGGGAAGAGGGAGACATAGTGATTTGGAAGGGTAAAGTGTGAAAAGGAGAAATCAAAGGGGACGAAGCTCAAGGAAATGTGTCGAGTGTCACAAAATGCTGGATGTTATCTTCGGTAATTAGACACACATTGGCCCTCGGCTGGGGACAAAAGCTGGGGCAAGGAGGCATTTGGAAGGAGAGGTGGAGCCGTGGCCAGCACCTGAACTCACCATGGCTGTGATCTCATCGAACGACTGTAGGTACTCGATGATCTTCGACTTGTGCGAGGGCTCGACGCGGGCAAAGCAGCGGGTGGAGCGACAGGCTTCCCGCTGCTCCTCCAGCGACAGGTCGTCGAATTCGCGGCCAGTGTAGGCCTTCCCCGACACGTCCTCGTCCACACCGAAGATCCCAACCCGGCGGCAGATGGCGATGGCCGTGCCCTTGTTGTCACCGGTGATCATGATGACACGGATCCCGGCCTTCTCACACCTGCGGATGGCGTCCACCACTTCTTTCCTCGGGGGGTCCAACATCCCCACACAGCCCACAAACGTGAGGTCAGTCTGCAGGGGAGAGGGAAGAAGCAGAGCTTAGTTCACAAGGTCTAGAAGCAGAATTAGGCCATTCGGCCCATCAAGCCTACTCCGCCATACAATCATGGCTGATCTATCTATGCTTCTCAACCCCATTCGCCTGCCCTCGCCCCATAACCCCTGACACCCGTCCTAATCAAGAATCTGTCAATCTCCGCCATTAATATATACATTGGCTATGCCTCCACAGCCTTCCGTGGCAATGAGTTCCACAGATTCACCACCCTCTCACTAAATTCCTTCTCATCTCCTTTCTCAGGCAATGGCCTCTGGTCCTAGACTCTCCCACTAGTGAACACATCCTCTCCACATACACTGTATCCAGGAGTCAGCAGTGAGGCAGTACGGTGCACATCACGGTACACTTACCTTGACCAGAATCTCAGCCATGATACACAGCCACGAGTAGTCTGTGGACTCGCTGTGTTGCAGACAAGAAAAACAAGGTCCTGTGGCATTATTAGATCATTAGTACCTCGCTTAAAGGTGCTGGTGTGGCAGCAGGTAGAGCTGCTGCCTCACAGCGCCAGAGACCCGGGTTCAATCCTGACCTTAGGTGTTGCCTGTGTGGACCTGCAGAGGTCACTCACTTTGAATGACACAGATGCTTTTGTTCATCTCGCTGCTGGAAGGGAACCCTCCAGAAAGGCAGTGTTGTGCACCTGACCCCACAGGATCAGAAGACGGCTGGCACGGTGGTACAGAGGTAGAGTTGCTGCCTTACGGCACCAGAGACCCTGGTTCGATCCTGACTATGGGTGCTGTCTCTACGGAGTTTGTACATTCTCCCTGTGACCTGCGTGGGTTTTCCCCAGGTGCCCCGGTTTCCTCCCACACACCAAAGACGTGCAGGTTAGTAGGTTAATTGGCTTCGGTAAAATTGTAAATTGTCCCTCGTGTGTGTAGGGTAGTGTAAGTGTAAGGGGATCGCTGGTCGGCATGGACTTAGTGGGCAGAAGGGCCTGTTTCTGCACTGTATCTCTAAACTAACCTAAGAGACCAGCTCTTTGAAGTCTTTGGCGAGGACGGCACTCTGCCTCGCCGCGGACAATGGTTGCCTCGTTGTTGTGTTTGTCAATAGGCCGTATCTGTGCGCTCGGTGCCCGGGATAAAATAAACAACAGAAGATTTTACAGCTGCAAGATGACTTTGTATTTAAGTGTTATGGTTGGATTGGGAATTCATGCTCTAGATGTGAATGGGAAGTGGTTAGGCGGTTTGGAATTCCATTTGAGGAACAGCACCTCATGTTTCGCTTGGGCAGCTTACAACCCAGCCGTATGAACGTTGATTTCTCTAATTTAAAGTAACCCTTGCATTCCCTCCCCACCTCCCCCACCCTTGTCGTTGTACTAGTTCCACGCTTCACATCCTTATATCCCTTCAGTATCACCTCTTCTCCAACCAACAATGGGACATTATGGGTTTTACCCTTCCCTTGTCATCTGCTGCCGGCCCTGCTTTGTTCTGGCCTCCAGTTCCCTCCCCTCTGCTTTTAGTCTGAAGAAACATCAGCCATCCCTTATCTCCAGAGATGCTGCCTGACCAGTTGAGTTTCTCCAGTGCTTTGTGTCTATTTTTGGAATTCCTTTGCTTGGGTTGGGCACACATTTAACGCAAATTGGCTGTTGTTATGATCTGGTACAGAAGTCCTCTGTGGGACTGGTACTAATGTCCACTATGGGACTGGTACTAATGTCCACTATGGGACTGGTACTGAGGTCCACTATGGGACTGGTACTGAGGTCCACTATGGGGGGCAGAGTGACCGCATTCATAAAGTAGTTGGCGTTTGTGCCAGTGCTGTGGTGTCTGGCTGGGTAATGAGGTGACAAGGCCCAAGCTCGGGAATTCCCTCCAAGTACCTTTCTGCCTCTCTCTCCATTTTCCCTTTCCGAGGCTCAGTAAAACCCACCCCTTTGACCAAGGGCTCAGTCATCTGCTCCAATATTTCTTCATGAGGGTGGACATCAGCCGATGTTTGATATTACCTCCGTGAAGCATCGGGAAACATTTTGTTATTTTAAGGGCACTTCATAAATGGATGTTGTTATTATCATTGCAAAGCTTGTCAAAATAATCTGTTATAAAAGCAAAAAAAATCTGGAGGCTGGTATGAGGCATAGCAGAAGCCAAGAACAGTAAGTTTATAATTGGCTCTTAGTCACCGAATACTGACTAAGATGCGGGATAGCTGTCACATACTCTCATCCTCTGCCTCTACTGATCACACAGCCAGATTCTTGCAAGGGAGGACTACATTTCAAAGGCATCATTTGCTTCAAGACCTTTTCCATGCCCACCTACCACTCCCTTTTATTACGGCACTTTCCCCAAGAGCAAGGGATGACACACCCGTCATAGAATCAGAGTGATACAGTGTGGAAACTGGCCCTTTGGAGCAACTTGCCCACATCGGTCAACATCTACACGAGTCCCACCTGCCTGTGTTTGGTCCACATCCCTCCAAACCTGTCCTATCCATGTCCCTGTCTAACTGTTTCTTAAATGTTGGGATAGTCCCAGCCTAAACTACCCCCTCTGGCAGCTCGTTCCATACACCCACCACCCTTTTTGTGAAAAAGATACCCCTCAGATTCCTATTAAATCTTTTCCCCTTCACCTTGAATCTATGTCCTCTGGTCCTCGATTCCCCTACTCTGGGCTAGCGATTCTGTGCATCTACCCAATTTATTCCTCTCATGATTTTGTACACCTCTATAAGATCACCCCTCATCCTCCTGTGATCCAAGGAATAGAGACGCAGCCCACTCAACCTCTCCCTATAGCTCAGACCCTCTAGCCCAGGCAACATCCTCGCAAATCTTCTCTGAACCCTTTCAAGCTTGACAATATCCTTCCTATAACATGGTGCCCAGAACGGAACACAAGATTCTAAATGCGGTCTCACCGACATCTTATACAACTGCGACATAACTTGCAACTTCTCTACTCAATACTCTGACTGCCCTTTCACCTCTTCTCTTCCCACCATCTAAAGCCCCAAACAGTGTTCACGGGTGAAGCAGTGATTCACTTACACCTCTTGGGGCCTGCTGCACTGTGTTCATTCAGTGTTGCCAGTGTGGTCTCCTCCACGCCAGAGAAACCCAATTGCAGATTTGGGTCATCGTTTGTGGGGCACCCGTGCTCTGTCCTCCACAATGACCCTGAGCTGCCAGCTGTCTGCCACTATGATTCTCCATCCACACTTGACCTTTCCACAGCTGGCCTCCTTCACTATTACAAGACAACTACAACTATGCCTCACGGCGCCAGAGACCAGGTTCGACCGCATGGGTTTTCTCCGGGGGTCTCGGTTTCAGAGACGTGCAGGTTTGTAGGTCAATTGACGTCTGTAAATTGTCCCTTGTGTGTGGAATAGAACTAGCATATGGGACGATCGCTGGTCGGTGCCGACTTGGTTGGCTGAAGGGCCTGCTGTATCCTGCTGTTGCCACGCTGTATCTCTAAACTAAACACAGCCAACACAAGCTTGAGGAACCCCTCAACCCCTAAATGGTGGCCGACTAGGAAAAGGGGAGATGCAGCGAGACCTGGGTGTCATGGTACACCAGTCATTGAAAGTGGGCATGCAGGTGCAGCAGGCAGTGAAGAAAGCGAATGGTATGTTAGCTTTCATAGCAAAAGGATTTGAGTATAGGAGCAGGGAGGTTCTACTGCAGTTGTACAGGGTCTTGGTGAGACCACACCTGGAGTATTGCGTACAGTTTTGGTCTCCAAATCTGAGGAAGGACATTATTGCCATAGAGGGAGTGCAGAGAAGGTTCACCAGACTGATTCCTGGGATGTCAGGACTGTCTTATGAAGAAAGACTGGATAGACTTGGTTTATACTCTCTAGAATTTAGGAGATTGAGAGGGGATCTTATAGAAACTTACAAAATTCTTAAGGGGTTGGACAGGCTAGATGCAGGAAGATTGCTCCCGATGTTGGGGAAGTCCAGGACAAGGGGTCACAGCTTAAGGATAAGGGGGAAATCCTTTAAAACCGAGATGAGAAGAACTTTTTTCACAGAGAGTGGTGAATCTCTGGAACTCCCTGCCACAGAGGGTAGTCGAGGCCAGTTCATTGGCTATATTTAAGAGGGAGTTAGATGTGGCCCTTGTGGCTAAGGGGATCAGAGGGTATGGAGAGAAGGCAGGTACGGGATACTGAGTTGGATGATCAGCCATGATCATATTGAATGGCGGTGCAGGCTCGAAGGGCCGAATGGCCTACTCCTGCACCTAATTTCTATGTTTCTATGTTTCTATCTTCTGTCTGGGCATGTCTGGGAATATCCGGGGGTTTTCATTTTTATAACAGTTAATTGCAGGCGAGGCTATGCATATTACAATGAATGAACCTCTCTATCAGTTTGAAGATCTACTACAACAACTTAAAGCCGCGGTCTCCGGTGAGGAGGAGCCGATCCTGGACTGACTCTGGACTCTGGTCCTGACCACGGGGGGGAAATGGAGGAGGACTGGCCAAATGTTGTGCCTTCCACCACAGTGATGAATGCTGTGGTGGATGTTTGTGTTACAGTTTTATTGTGGTTGTGTGTTCTTTATTATTGTATCGCTGCAGACAACCCAAATTTCCACCAGCCTGGCTGCGTGGCAATAAATTATATCTAATCTAATCTAATCTACTTCCAAACATCAAAGAAGATTTGATCATCAGCTCGTTGTCTTCCTGCTGGTTGAATCTTTCACTCCCTTAGTCTTTGCAGCTGTTGAGATCTAGTCACCTATGACTTTAGATGTTAGTGATACAGCGTAGAAACAGGCCCTTCGGCCCGTCGAGTCCGTGCCGACCAGCAATCACCTTGTTCATTCGCGCTATCCTACACACACTAAGGACAATTTACAATTTTACAGATGCCAATTAACGTACTAACCTGTACATCTTTGGTGTGTGGGAGGAAACCAGAGTACCCGGAGGAAACCCACGTGGTGACAGGGAGAACGTACAAACTCCGTAACAGACAACACCCATAGTCCGGATCAAACCCAGTCTCTTGCGCTGTAAGGCAGCAACTCTACCGCATTGCCACTGTGCTGCCCACAATGAGCTAAATACACTTGAGACACATTGACTTGAGAACAATTCAAATCTCAGGGACGAGTAGCAGTGGACCAACACAGTAGCTTGGGGTACTCTGGACAAATTTAGGAAGGAGCAATGGGATCCAATCTGACCAAAAGCCCTGACGACAGTGTTCCCGATGAACCAGTTCCAGTGGTTGCACCAGATATATTGACAGCAATATTCCCTTTGAACCAGAACAGGGCAGTTTCAATGCCTAGCTCTTGACAGGTACAATGGTCCATCCCATGTACACCAAGTCCCAACAGAATTGAAGCCCTCTTGAAGCCAACCCCTTCCACCTACAGACTGGCTGGTGTGTTGCTACTAAATGGAGCGCTCTCATGTGCAGGGAAAGTGTGTTCAGGGAGATGGCAAAGGATAGAATGAGAGGACATTCCTCTGGCAGCCTCTCCCCCCCCCCTCCCCACACCCTAGACCCCTTCCCTCAGACACCCGCAGCAGAAGAAAGATCGCTCACCTCATACTTGATGAATTTGGTGGCATCCTCCAGGTCCATCTCGTCCTTCTTGAGTGGGCTGTCCCGGGTTGCCAGCGCCAAACAGCGCAGCGTGTCCCGTCCCGTTCCCCACTCCTTGATCACGCTCAGGATCTGCTCCTTCAGTCGGGGTGTCAGGGGCACTCTGGAGGTGCCGTAACGGATGTAATTGCAACGCTCGATTACTCCTTCAGGAGCCCCCTAAAGAAACAATGTTCTCGTAGAGTCACAGTGTCGCATAGCATGGAACCAGGCCCTTCATCCCAACATGCGCATGCCCACCAAGATGCCCCATCTAAGCTAGTCCCATTTATCCTTGTTTAAGGTCATAAGGAATAGTAGAATTAGGCCATTCGTCCCATCCACCATTCAATCATGGCTGATCTATCTCTCCCTCCTAACCTCATTCTCCTGCCTTCTCCCCATAACCTCTGACACCTGTACTAATCAAGAATATATCTATCTCTGCCTTAAAAATATCCACTGTTTAGCCCTATCCCGCAAGTCTGAAATGTCCTATCCATGTACCTTTTTAACATATCCACAGTGGAATAAGGATGCTGAATATCTACCCTATCGATGCCCCCTATTATTTTGTCAACTTCTATCAGATCTTCCCTCAGGTCTTCCCTCAGGATTTATGAGGGGGAAATCCTGGAATTTTTTGAGGATGTGACCGGAAAAATGGACGAAGGAGAGCCAGTGGTTGTAGTGTATCTGGAATTTCAGAAAGTCTTTGATAAGGTCCCATACAGGAGATTAGTGGACAAAATTAGAGCACATGGTATTGGGGCTAGAGTATTGATATGGATAGAGAATTGGTTCACAATGAGTAGGAATAAATGGGTCCCTGTCAGAATGACAGGCAGTAATTAAAAGTAACACTAGCAAATTTGCAGATGACCCAAAGCAGGGTGACTTGGACAGGTTGAGTGAGTGGGCAGATGCATGGCAGATACAGTATAATGTAGATAAATGTGAGGTTTTCCACTTTGGCGGCAAGAACAAGGAGGCAGATTATTATCTGAATGGTGTTCGATTATGAAAAAGGGAAGTGCACGAGACCTGGGTGTCCTTGTACACCAGTCACTGAAAGTAAACATGCAGGTACTGCAGGCAGTGAAGAAAGCTAATGGCATGTTGGCCTTCATAACGAGAGGATTTAAGTATAGGAGTAAAGAGGTCCTTCTGCAGTTGTACAGGGCCCTGGTGAGACCACATCTGGAGCATTGTGCAGTTTTGGTCTCCTAATTTGAGGAAGGACATCCTTGCTATTGAGGCAGTGCAGCGTGGGTTCACGAGGTTAATCCCCGGGATGGCGGGACTATCATATGAGGAAAAATTGGAAAGACTGGGCTTGTATTCACTGGAATTTAGAAGGATGAGAGGGAATCTTATAGAAACGTATAAAATTATAAAAGGACTGGACAAACTAGATGCAGGAAAAATGTTCCCAATGTTGGGGGAGTCCAGAATCAAGGGCCATAGTATAAGAATAAAGGGGAGGCCATTTAAAACTGAGATGAGAAAAAACATTTTCACCCAGAGAGTTGTGAATTTGTGGAATTCTCTGCCACAGAAGGCAGTAGAGGCCAATTCACTGGATGAATGTAAAAGAGAATTAGATAGTGCTCTGGAGGCTAGTAGAATCAAGGGATATGGGGAGAAGGCAGGCACGGGTTACTGATTGTGGTTCTTCAGCCATGATCACAATGAATGGCGGTGCAGGCTCGAAGGGCCAAATGGCCTCCTCCTGCACCTATTGTCTATGATTTCTATGTTTTCTATGTTCCGACACTCCAGAGAAAACAAACCAAATTTGTCCAGCCTCTCATTATTGCTGGCACCTTCTAATTCAGGCAACAGCCTGGTGAACCTCTCCTGCATCCTCTCTATACCCTCCACATCCTTCCTGTAAAAGGGCGACCAGAACTGCACACAACACTCCAAATGTGGCCGAACTACGACATGCCCGACTCTCCCCGCGAGTGTATGGAGGCCTCTCACCTTCACAAACATCTTGTTCCCAGCTCCGACCGATGGACTGACGGGAGAGCAGTAGACAGACATGGACTTGCGATCGCGGGAGAATTCCAGTGTCACATCCTTCTTCATCAGCTGCTTGATGGTCTACGAGAGAGTGAGTGGCAATAGTCAGTTGCTGGAGCCTCTAACAATTGTAGTAGTGAGTGAGTCAGCCAACAGATGCGTGTGCGCGCGCGCGCGTGTGTGTGTGTGTGTGTGTGTGCGTGCGTGCGTGCGTGCGTGCGTGCGTGTGTGTGTGTGTGTGTGTGTGTGTGTGCATGCGTGCATGCATGTGCGTGTGTGTGTATGTATATATGTGTAGGACGGAAATGCAGATACCAGTTTAAACCAAAGATAGACACAAAATGCTGGAGTAACTTAGCGGGACAGGCAGCATCTGTGGAGAGAAGGAATGGGTGACGTTTCGGGTCGAGACCCTTCCTCAGTCTGAGGAACACTCTTGAATCACTAACTATAATTCTGCTATAATGCGCGTTTCCACAATGTTAATTAGATGTTACGCGAGATATGAACTAGGCAACACGATTTGTGTTACATGGGTTAAAATAGCTATCGCAATTGGGTACTCGAGAACCACTTCAAAGATACCTTAAAAATTGAAAAGCAGGAAAAAAAGTTGTCATGGGAAAAAAAATCTGAGGAAAAATAAACAGTTTCCATGTAACCCTCCTCACAGTAATCAGACACCATTAAGGGCCTGTCCCACGAGCATGCGACTCCATGCGGCAAGCGTGACCTAAAGGGCCGGTCCCACCAGCATGCGCCTGCATGCGGCAAGCGCAACCAAACCAGAAGCGGGAGCCGCGCGGAGGTCGAGTGAGTGACACGGCGGCTACGGGCCGGCAGGCCGTTGCTGCGCGGAATTTTTAAACACGGTCAGTTTTTCGGAGCCCCGCGCGATGTCGGGACCAGCTCCGCACAACTCCATACGGCTCCGGCGATCGAAGTGGGACCGGCCTCGCGAGGCCGTACGGCTCAAGTGACCAGGGTAGGTCTTGCTTGCCGCATGGAGTCGCAGGCTGGTGGGACCGGCCCTTTAGATCGAGCTTGCCGCATGGAGTCGCATGCTGGTGGGAACGGCCATTTATCTCTTATGAACATAGTTTATCAGTTTCATCGTGACTGGCCATTGAAATTGACAAGCAATAGCTGCTATTGATACTAGTGTAACAATACTCTATTAAATAACGTGTTCAAGAAGGAACCGCAGATGCTGGAAGATCGAAGGTACACAAAAACACGTTGCCTATTTCCTTTGCTCCATAGATGCTGCTGCACCCGCTGCATTTTTGTGTACCCTCAATGAAATAACGTCGTGTACAGCCTTTAGTGTTATTAACTTGCAATAATAACAGTAAACTTAAAAGATATAAGACATATAATCTTTTCCATAGCTGCAAGTTTATTTTTATTTACATCCTGGGGAGAAAATTACTTTTGTTATTAAAATCAGAAACTCTCCATGTGCTAAACTCTCACTCCTTAATTGATACAATTGACGTCATAATGTGATTTTCCGTTACATGAGGTTTGTTAGAAATAAACGTGTTGCGTTATAGCAGAACTACCTGTACTGTGTAACAGTAACGAGTAAAACCTCTGGAAAACAGAGTGAAAGTCAGGCCGGGGGATTCACAACATAACACTTACATTGTTGCAGTAGGTGGCTTTCTCCACTTTAGTGATGTTGCTGATATCAGTGTTGAAAACGTTCATCTTTTCCACCAGGCAAACGAGAGCTGTTTCTGTGGCTTCCCCAACCTTCTCGTAAATTCCCTTAGTCTGGGATAGGACGGGAAAAGGAAAGAACGAAGAGTGTGTATAAGTATGTCATGAAATCTCACTGTTGTTCACATCATTAAAGCGCAGTTTCAGGTTTTTTAGACACCCGAGTCCTGAATGTCCGTCAGAAACATTTGTTCCATTTTATTAATGATGCAAGGAGACATCTCATTTGAGACAAAATCCTGTGCACTTTCCAGATATTTCAAGGTTAGGAGGGAAGAGGAAATAAGACTCCGTCAACCTTGAAATTAATCACTTTTAGACTTTTACATTTTAGAGATATTGGCTGGGAACAGACCCTTCGGCCCACCGAGTCCGTGCCAGCCAACGATCACCCATACACTAGCACTATCCTACACACTAGAGACAATTTACAGAAGCCAATTAACCTACAAACTTGCATGTCTTTGGAGAGTGGGAAAAAAAATCAAAACACCCAGAGAAAACCCACGGGGTCACAGGGAGAACATATGGACTATTTTTTAAATGTTTTCTTCCGTCAACTCCTTTCATTTCAAATTATTATTTATATTTAAGTTATTGAGTCATAGTGTCTTACAGCGTGAAAACAGGCCCTTTGGCCCAACTTGCCCACACCAGCCAACATGTCCCATCTACACTAGTCCCACCTGCCTGTATTTGGTCCATATCCCTCAAAACCTGTCCTATCCATGTACCTGTCTAAATGTTTCTTAAACATTGTGATAGAATTTGCCTCAACTACCTCCTCCGGCAGCTCGTTCTAAATGTTGTAAATGTTATTTTCAGTTTTGTAAGGGGATAGGGGTCAGGAACTTCTCCACATTGGAATGGGATGCTGGGCCAAATGGCAGATGCAAAACGATTGTATCGCAGGTAGAGGTGTAATTGCCCCGTGACCAGTGATCACAGGAAGATCTGTTGTAATTGCAGAGCAAGGAACATCAACAGGGTAAAGCTCCAAAGGTTGACAAGAATATGATGACAGGAAACAAGATTTTGTTGGCTGCGTGCATGTGCGATATATTTAATTATAGCACATTTCCAATAAAATGAAAATTACACTTGGGAATTAAAATTGCATTGAAACTATATTGAGTAAAGACTAAGATGCTTTGTAATGGAGAACAGCATGGAGATATTGATGCAGATGAGCCGGACAGTGAGAAGGATGAGGCTAATTTTTCTTTGACTTAGCTGTCCACTAAAGCCATAGCTATCAGACAGAAACAGCCCCCGAACAACAAGCACAATGGTGGCGCAGCGGGTCAAGCCGCAGCCTCACAGCGCCAGAGAGACTCGGGTTCGATCCTGACCTCAGATGCTGTCTGTGTGGAGTTTGCACATACTCTCCCCTTTGACCGCGTGGGTTTTCTCCGGGTGCATCGGTTTCATCCCGCATCCCAAAGATGTGCATGTTTGTAAGTCAATCGGTGTCTATACATTGCCCCCTAGTGCCTTGGGAGTGGTTGAGGAAGTGGGATAACATAGAACAACTGTTAATGGGTTGGTGTGGACTCAGTGGGCCGAAGGGTCTGTTCCCATGCTGTATCTCTCGAAACTTAAAACATCAGTGAGGAGAACAAGAGGCGGAAGTCGTGAAACCCGTGGGTTGTCGACATCCACATAGGCAATTGATGGGTTAATCGTCTGAAAACCAAGTTTTCAGATTATCTGCAGAGTAGCATGACTCACTGGAGACTGAGAAGAAAACTTTCACATCTATAACAGAGGAATTAAGATTCAGGCTACATCCCATAGGAACTGATGGAAGTATTTCAGTAAGAAACTGAAATAAGAATTTTTAAAAAACAGCTTTTTTTCCCACGAGCAGTAGCTCTACTCAATAACCAAGTCTGTAGCCTCCTTTTGCTCTGGTATTCTATTTCATTCACATGTTTATTCTTAATGTTTTATGTTTTATTCTTAATTGTACTGTATGTCGTATTGTTACTTGCGAGCGGAGCACCAAGGCAAATTCCTTGTATGTGTAGGTACTTGGCCAATAAACCTATTCACTCATCCATTCATTGTTCTATCTGGGACATATGACAATAAAACACTCTTGACTCGTGACGGTGTAAAATTCAGGATTAATCAAGTACCTTGCTTCTGACACGTCGACACACACATACGCACATGCACACAGCAATATTCAATATTCAATATTCAATACAATAAAACCAACACATTCAGAGGGAATGTTAAAGGAACAAGGAATCGAGCACCAGAGGACAAAGGTTTAAGGTGAGGGGGGAAAGATTTAATAGGAATCTGAGGCGTAACTTTTTTTACACGAAGGGTGGTGGTCGTATGGAACGAGCTGCAGGAGGAGGTAGTTGAGGCAGGTACTATCACAACGTTTAAGAAATATTTAGACAGGTACGTGGATAGGATAGGTTTAGAAGGATCTGGGCCAAATATGGGCAGGCAGGTGGGACTAGTGTAGATGGGACATGTTGGGCGGTGTGGGCAAGTTGGGCCAAATGAGCATGACTCTGAGCTCCTTATGTCAGTGACTGTAAAGATCAGCAATCAAATTAGTCAATTTATTATACTCACTTCATTGTAATCCAGGGAGGAATCGTTGCACAGGGCACAAATAGTAGCCAGCTCAACAAGTCCGGCGTACTGGCTGGTTTCAATGGGCTTGTCACCCATGAACCTGTAAAGAGAGAAAGACTTGGATTGAGATCAGCAACCTTTTTACCCTCGACGATAGTGTTGAGTTTCATCGGCAAATGGCATCAATGGGAAGAGAAATATCTGATATGTTCAGCTCTCTCGGGATTAGACAGTCACATGGTCATATGCACAGAGAGGCTCTTCAGCCCATCAAGTATGCACCACCCATCAACATCCATTTGCACTAATACTACTTTATTCTCTCCACATTCCCATCAACTCCTCTCAGATTCCACCACTCGCCTACATAAGGGGGACAACTCAAAGAGCAAGAGTGGGTTTCTCAGTGTGTGTACTGTGCAAGGCTAGAGAGAGACCATCTCATATTCTGTCTGGGTGGTATGAATGGCCTGAACACTACACTGAAACACACACACACACTATCTTTATTTCTCTTTTTCTCTCTGTCTCTCTTTCTTTCTCTCTCTTTGTCCAATCTTTCTTTTGCCCTCCCCTCCACCTACATTCCTTCCTCTAGCTTCACCATTCGCAATTCTTCAATCCTTTTGTTTCACATCTGTATCCACCTATTGCTTGCCAGGCTTTGTCTTGCCCCTCCTTTACTCCAGCTTTCTTCCCCTCACCCCCACACAATGTCTGAAGAAACGTCCCGTCCTGAAATGCCACCTATCCATGTTCTCCAGAGAAGCTGCCTGACCCTCTGAGTTACTCCAGCACTTTGTGGCATTTTTTGCTAAACTGGAATCTGCAGTTCCGTGTTTCTGCACTAACGGCCTGCTTGTCATCTGCTTTTTTGGGGCCAAAGGCAGCCCACAGGGCAATGCCGAGTCTGGAACATATGATGTTGGGAGCAAGGATGCTGTTACTCACACTTCCCCCTCTGGTGCGTAGGTAGATCCCGTGATGTTGAACTCATGCAGCTTACACTTGTCCCCCACCACCGTATCGACCACGAACATCTGAGGCAGAGGGAGGTTAGAGTCAGGTTAAAACATTCCCAATCAGATCCCGCCTTTCACCGGACAACTGCCTCAGTCCCGGCTCCCATCCCCTCCAGCCGGCAGCCTGAAACACACGCGTCCCATCTCCAATCCTTCCTCACCCTGCCAGAATATCCCTCGGACAAGCATGAGAGATTATAAAACAAGAGGCCATTCGGCCCGCAGACAGCCCTTCACACAGTCAACTCGACCACGGAGAACCACCTCTGCCCTTTAACCTTTGAAGGACAATTTCCTTATCTAAAAATCCCAAGTCGCAGTTGTAAATGATGCAAATATTGTTGATTAATTGTTTCATGGTCAATATATTTATTTATTTGATTTCCGCCTCTTTCCCCCTACCATCTATTTGTGTTTTCCATATTTCCACAAAGAAGGAGCCAGTTCAGTCCATCAAGTCTGTGCTGGCTCATCAAGAGAATCACGTCCCTCAAACCCCCCCCCCCCAGAAAAGTTGCAGATGCTGGAAATCTACAACAAAAACTGAAAACTCTAGAAACACTCAGCACGTCAGGCAGCATCTGTGGGAAGAGAAACAGAATTAATGTTTTAGATCAAAGAGTCTTCATCACAGCTGCCTCAAGATGAAGCATCTCTAACCTGAAACATTGTTTGCTTCTCCTCCCACAGACGCTGCCTGACCCTTTGAGTATTTCCAGTGTTTACCGATTTTGTAATTTTTAGCCCATGGCAAATGAACCAGTGGTAATATACATTGTGTAGTGTAGGAAGGAACTGCAGATGCTATTTTACACCAAAGATAAATACAAAATGCCGGATTAACTCAGCGAGTCAGCAGCATCTCTGGAGAAAAGGAATAGGTGACGTTTTGGGACGAGATTGGGAGAAGAAGAGTCTCGACCCAAAACATCACCTATTCCTTTTCACCTATTTGTTTTCTCCAGAGAACTCTGGCAAATTCTGATTTGCTCTTCGCTAATTATGCTAACAATTTGGTGAAAGACACTCTTTAGTCTGCCCACAACTTGTTGGACACCCAGCAGAGAAAGATATCCTTCTGCGAATGTTGCCGACTGGCCCATTCCAGACTGCAGGAGTACATGGTGAGGGACTCACTGAAGCTTGATGCAGCCAACACCAAGGTTCTGTGAGAGCAGGATCACATTCTGCTGCTGGTGAACATTGAGGGGCAGAGCAGATCCGACGTGGACACCCCTCAAACAAGGGAAGGGATATCATCCCGGGGACCACATTAGTGGTAAGGTGTTCACTTTAAGGATAGATGTGAACACTACTGAATATGACACTATTGAATGCACAGGCACTGAAAAGTCTGAAGAGTTTTTGCACAGTTTTTGTTTTGCATATATCTTTTAATCTGAATAAAGTTCATTTTTGGTAGCAAAACAAAAAAAGAAATTGCCTGAGAGGCTAATCGATCTAGGTCTGCTTATCTCCCAGGGAATGAAAAGATGAACGCATCTCTGGTGGGGCAAACCCCTAAATGGCTTATAATTAGTCCTCAACTATTATAATTATTCCTCAACCGCTGTTATCGGAGAGAGATTATGTCTGGTTATTTATCTTATCGCTAGTTTGTTCCAGCTTGATAATAAGTTGACTGCTCTGGTTTCTACATTGCTATAGTAACTATGCTTGGATAGTTCTTCAGTGGCTGTGTTGCACTCACAAAAAGCCTTGGGCAGATGCAAGATGTGTCTTATTATTGAGTGCAGTAAAACTCACATAATTTGGCACCTTGGGCCATTGGTGGTGGTGGACTGGCAGAATCCCCAAACTACTGGATGTTATTCTAACAACAAAGCAACCCAATTTTAATTCACAAAAGGGCATAATGTGCTGGACTAACTCAAGGCAGGTCAGGCAGCGTCTCTGGAGAACATGGATAGGTGACGTCTCAGGTTCATTCACATTTTATTACGATGTTGCACAGTGGTATGATACATTTTCCAGTGAACCGGGCGAGTTTAAAGGGAAGCCCAAAGAATAAAAGCCAGTGAGTTTAAAGAGAACACAGCCAATGGAGCCCTGGCAGTTTAAATGGAGCTCAGGAAACGTGGCTCTGGCCAGTTTAACAGGAGAGTGAGAGGTGAGGTCAAACAGCGAGTTTAATGGGACTGTGGGAATGGGTTCCTTGTGTCATCCTTCAAGCTGGCAGAAAATAGTGATAAGATAAATAACCAGACACTCTCTCTCTCTCTGAGACAATGGTTGAGGAATAAGCATCAACCACTCATGGGCTTGCCACACCTGAGATGGGCTCAGTGTTTCATTCTCTTCAAGAACAGGACAGCACGGTGGCACAGCGGTAGAGAGTTGTCTTACAGCACCAGAAATCCGGGTTCGATCCTGACTACGGGAGCTGTCTGTACGGAGTTTGTACGTTCTCCCCGTGACCTGCGTGGGTTTTCTCCGGGTGCTCCGGTTTCTTCCCACAAGCCAAAGACTTGCAGGTTTGTAGTTCACTTGGATTTCCCGGTGGCTCAGCACTTCAACTCCCCCTCCCATTCCCAATCTGACCTTTCTGTCCTGGGCCTCCTCCATTGTCAGAGTGAGACCCAGCACAAATTGGAGGAACAGCACCTCATATTTCGCTTGGGTAGTTTACACCCCAGTGGCATGAACATTGACTTCTCTAACTTCAGATAGCCCTTGCTTTCTCTCTCCATCCCCCTCTCCTTCCCTGTTCTCCCACTAGTCTTACTGTCTCTGACTACATTCTCTCTTTGTTCCCCCCCCCCTCCTCTGACATCAGTCTGAAGAAGGGTCTTGACGCGAAACGTCGCCCATTTCTTCTCTCCAGAGATGCTGCCTCACCCGCTGAGTTACTCCAGCATTTTGTGTCTACAACCAACAGCACTGCAGTTCCTCCCAGTGACCGCACTCAAAGCTCCCTCAACTAACGTCATGGAAACAGAGTGATCACTTCCACACTTATGTAGAACCATGGTTGCCCACAAAGTATGACATGTTTAAAAAGGATCCAGTGGCTGTAAACCGCTTGCCATTCACAATGAAATTATTAACATGTGCAAGTTGAATCATTCCTTTCAGTGTAGAGCCGCCAGCAGCCCATTGACAATCAGTGGGTCACATCACTAACAGCGGAGAGCTGAGTGGTGCTAGTCCCACTGAAAGATAAAGGGCAGTATGCCATCACAAAGAACTGTGGGCCAGAGTGGTGCAGTTAGTGGAGCCACTACCTCACAGCACCAAAGATCCAGGTTGCATCCTGATGTCAGTTGTGTGGAGTTTTCTGTGTGGAGTTTGCACGTTCTTCCTGTGACCACGTGGGGTTTCCGCCAAGTGCTCTGGTTTCCTCCCACATCCCAGGGATGGGTGGCTAAGTAGATTAATTGGCTGCTGTAAATCATCCCTCGTGTGTAAGTGAGTGATAGATACTGAGGGGAGACGAGGGGATGTGGGGAGAATAAAATTGGTTGGTGTAGATGGGTATTCGGAACAAGCTTGATGAGTTGAAGGGCCTGTTTCTGTGCTGTACAATTCCATAATAAATCTTGCAAGTTGAGGGTGGCACAGTGGCGCAGCTTAAGTTGAGCAGGTGGTACAGTTGCTGCCTTACAGTGCCAGTGACCTGGGCCCAATCCTGACTACAGGTGCTGTTTGTGTGGAGTTTGTATGTTCTCCCTGTGACTGTGTTCACCGGTTTCTTCCCACACTCCAAAGACATACAGGGTTGTAGGTTGATTGGCTTTGGTTAAAAATTGTAAATTGTCCCTAGTGTGTCGGATAGCGCAAGAGTACAGGTGATCGCTGATCAGCACGGACTTGTTGAGTCGAAGGGCCAATTTCCACGCTGTATCTCCAATGTCTAAAGTAAAGTAAAACTATAGTATTCTGAAAGGGTTATTAAAGTTTTAAAGATTTAAATATTTAGGTACCTGGTTGAATTTACTGATCCAGAGTGACCAGGGACAATCACCGTACTCTTCCTCTTAATGCCACCCCAGGAGAAATTCTTTCACCTTCACAGAGACTGAGCAAAACCAACAACCCCAGCACTGAACCAGCGAGGAGTCGTCACTGCCACTGTGCTGAGATACAGCGCGGAACCAACCCTTGACAAGAGGGTCAAGAATGTTTCAGATTTTCCACCAGCTGCTTTCAAAGATGAGCAGCCACCGTCCCATTCAGCTGCATGTCGACGAAAGCTTGGCCAAAGTCAATCCTTTGTTTTAACTCATTAAGATCCTATGTCCAGGGCAGTTTCGAGTGTATCACAATGTCTCTGCCGAACATGATGCCGTAATCATGTGTTCCTGCTGGGAAGAATTCTTTGGGCTCTTTGTAAGAATTAATTTTGTTGAAATTACATCCTGCTTTACTGCAGATCTTAAAAAGGAACCACAAGTCGGGTACAGACTGCTCTGAAGTCTCATTACAGATCCCTTGCACGACTTAAAGAGGCCAAATGTCATCCTGGCAATCCGACAGCACTGGCCCCCAATGCCGAGAAATTACAACTAAGCGGCTGAAGGGAACAGTGAACAAATCCAGGGAGAAGCACTAAACCGATTGCTTTTGGTGATAACCTATTTGGTACACTTCTGCATGTAATTTATAAAAATGCCAGAGGACAAGGCAAGAATTTTCAGAATTGGGAGGTCATGAAATTGAATCCTCCAGAATACGCAGCTGGCATGAGAAATGATTCACCCTTTAGGTGGTAAGGTTTATTAACCCAGGTGGGTGTCATGGTGGCGCTGCGGTAGAGTTGCTGCCTTACAGCACCAGAGACCCGGGTTTGATCCTGACTACGGATGCGGTCAGTTTGGAGTTTGCATGTTCTCCCCGTTACCTGCGTGTGTTTTCTCCGGGATCTCCAGTTTCCTCCCACACTTCAAAGACTCAGGTTCCATCCTGATGTCAGGTGCTGTCTGTGTGGAGTTCGCATGTTCTCCCTGCAACCGCGTGGGGTTTCACCCTGATGCTCTAGTTTCCTTCCACATCCCAGAGATGTGTGGCTAGGTAGATTACTTAACTGCTGTAAATTGTCCCTTGTGTGTAAGTGAGTGGTAGATATGGGGAGAGCTGAGGGGAATGTGGGGGAAATAACAAGGGGTTAGTGTTTTAGGGGTAGTCTTGAGGAGATGAAGGGCCTATTTCTCTGCCGTACAACTCCTAGCAGGTTAATTCGCCTTTTTAAGTTGTTAAAATGTGTGTAGGTTAGTGTACGTGGTGGTCGCAGGTCGGCGCGGACTCGGTGGGCTGTTTCCGCACTGTATCTCTAACATCTAAATCATGGTGGAGCTACAGTTTTCTCAGCCGCTCCCATTAACCTGCTCCCGCTATTCGAGAAACCTTTCAGTTGTGCTGTCCATGGGTTGCACCATTGCAGTTGCTGTAGAACTGGTGCAAGGCAACATGTAACCAGCCTGGTCTGCAGTGTCTTCACTGACCAACCACCTCGGCATCATTTTGCTTTATCCCCAGGGTTTCTTTCTCATCCCAGAGGAATGAAGGAACTGGAGGCTTCCAGCAGTTGCTCCAGAGCATGTCAATGCTGCGAGAATAATTATATGGGCGATGAGTGTAGACTTCAAGGTGGTATGGATAGGCAGATGAAATGGATATAGGTGGCAGATGACATTTAATGCCGAGGAAAGTGTTTCAGCAAAAAGAATGAGGAAAATCAAAATAAACTGTCCGACACAATTCTAAGAAATGCAAAATAACAGAGATCTAGATTTGTTGGTTTACGGATCATTATAAATTGGCAGGGCAAGCGGTCAAACACAGAACACTTTAGAACAGGAATGGGCCTTTTCGGACTCTGCCATTCTAACGTAATCCCATCTACATCCCTCCATCCCCTGCCTGTTCCTATGACAGTCCAAACGTTCCATAGACTTTGCTGTTCAATCTGTTTCCACCACCTCCAGTGGCAGCAAATTCTGGGCAGCTCCCACTTGCAATCTTCTTTAAACTTTCCTCATCTTATCTTAAAAATAAGCAGTCCAGTATTTGGCATTTCTACCCTGGGAAAATGCTCAAATTTTAGGTAACAACCCTGTTCCCTCTCTCGGCTTCCTGTGCACCTCCCCCACCCCAGATCATAGCCATTTCTCCCACTAATCCCCAGCCGTCTTCCTCCCTCTTCCACCCCATCACGTCCCGTTTTACCTATATCTTTCCCTCTGGCTTTACATTTCACTCTTCTCTCCTCATCAGACATCCTTTTGTCTCCTTTTCATCTCCAGCCTTTGTCCACCCATCTGCTAATCAAACCCCTCCCTTGCCTTTATCCCCCAATCACTTGCCAGACTTTGTCAAATCCCCATCTCTCTTCCCCCTTCTAGACTCCGTCTGCTGAAGGGTCCTGACCTGAAATATTTCCTATCCTTTCACTCAATAGACGCTGGCTGACCCGCTCAGTTGTTCCATCACTTTATGTTTTTCTCAAGATTTCAGCATCGGCAGTTCCTTGGTCTCCTGGGAAAGGGACACTCTACCCTATCTACACCTTTAATAATTCTTACATACTTCTATCAGGTCACCCGTCAACCTCCATCGTTCCAGAGAATACAATTGATTAGTTGATCTGTACAGCCTCCCTACCTAATCCTCAATTTCAGAGAACATAATCCTTCAACCTCACGCCCCAATCTGTTGCACACAAGATTAGTGTCATCTTGACAACACACACTGTGCTCCAGAAACTGGAGCTGCTCATTGACTCCGAAGCTCAGATGTCTCATTAAAAGAACACGTGATCAAAGAGAGAAAAAAAACTCACATAGAAAAAGTCATAATACAACAAGTGAGAATGGTTGAGGAGAAACAGAATCTATTTTTTGGGCTGGATTTGAACTCATTTTGCAAAACTAATGAAGAATTCTAGCATGCAGTCAACCAGCTTCTTTGTAGAAATGAACAAGTGTCCTGAAAGTGTTGCAGCTTTTCACAAGCTAGTTGCGATGCCAGGGCAGTTTTCAGCGCTGCCAACATGCCTGTTGGCCTGAGTGTCAGCTCAAGACAGCAATGATTTATAAAGGATATAAATTACTCCATGGAGCTGGCTTTCAAATAACTAACCTATTGTGTGTGTGGGATGATGTGATGTGGACTCAGCGCTCACTCCACCATCTTCCTGTGGCGTCTGCTGGGTTTTCCAAAGACTTTTCCCTCAAAGCCTCAGAGGAGATGCCATGGTGTGTTCTGTGTGTGCGTGTGTGTGTGTGTGTGTGTGTACGTGCGTGTGTGTGTGTGTGCGTGCGTTTGTGTGTTCGTGTGCGCGCTCCAAGTGAGTGTGCGCGCGCGCTCTGGATGTGAGTGCTCGCGTGCTCTGAGTGTGTGTGAGTGTGTTCTGAGTGTGTGTGCGTGTGTATGTGTGTGGCACCTGCTTGGACATTTAGGAGACGCTGGGTCATGGCCAATGTGTACGAGGCCAGCACGGGCAGTGGTCAGAGGGACAGGGACCAGAGGGTGAAGTCCACAGGCAGTGGGCGGGACCCTGTGACCTGACCCTGGGCCTGGGAACCCCAAGCCCAAAATACTGCAGGTTTTAAATCAGCAGACAACGCAACGCTGCTTTCTCTGTCACTTCTGATGAGCTCAGCCCTAGAGGGCTATTACAGTTTGTTCCATTTAATGAATGCATAAAGATGAGAAATAATGGAAAACACCATTTACCCCGGGGGTTTCGTGCTGAATACAGCCACAGAAAGAGAAGAACAATTAACCAGTATCTTTCAAAGCCTCAGACAATCGGGTCAGTGATGGGTTGTTGGGGAAGTCACTGCGGTAAAGCAGAAACTAAATGGTGCACAACCATATCCCACAGGGAATGTGATGTTGGCCTCTACATCATGTGTAAGAAGGAATTTTAGATGCTGGTTTACACCGAAGATGGACACAAAATGCTAGAGTAACTCAGCGGGTCAGGCAGCATCTCTGGAGAAAAGGAATAGTTTGATAAAGGGTCCCGACATCATCTATTCCTTTTCTCCAGAGATGCTGCCTGACCCACTGAGTTACTCCAGCATTTGTGTCTGTTTCTACATCATGCCTGCGTCTCTCTGCCAGGAGATCAGTGTGTGGCCTCCCAGGATGCTCAGTCTGAATCTTGCCAATCTCAAGCCCAGCAGACCACGTAAGGCAGCCGTGGCCAGACCACCTCCAGCACTGGTCCGGGCCACTTCTGGAGGAGGGAGGAGGTCAGACACTCACAGCGCTCCCCTGTTGCTGTGGTATCTGAAGACACCGGGCTAATACAGGCATCACAATGTCTGGTGGTCTACCCGCACCTCGAGGTTGCAGCCAGCTGTGGGAGTGAACCCCTGGGGCACAAAGGTGGACGGGCGAGGAGAGGACATCAGTTCGCAGGTTGATTGACACGTCCAAGGAAGGCGATGGCTGGAGGACTGCAGTAGCCTGGGGCTTGCCAGGGTTGGGCAACGCTCGCTCATAATACCTAGAGCGCAGACTGGATTTTGGAAATAGCGCCTATACATGGCGTCTCTTGCATGCAGGGTCAGTAGACTATTTCTGTACAATTTGCTAATCGGGAATGTGTTTAGGCTTAGCAATACTCTGCTGGATTGTGCATATGAAAATAATTGTTGCTGTGTGCACGACAATAGAAGCAGGATTTCCCTGGCCTGGAACAGCACAACAGAGAGAGAGTAGCCCTCAAGCTGATGCATTATAGAGCCATGGAAGAGCACATAAAGCACAGAAAAAGGCCCTTCGGCCCACACTTTGTGCCAACCATCAACCATCCATTTACATAAATAACGTTTATATTCTCTCCACATTCCCATCAGCTCCTCTGGATTCCAGCACTCATCTGCACACTCGGGACAATTCACAGTGGCCAATTCACCCACCAACCCACAGGTTTCCAGGATGAGAGGGGAAACCGGAGCACCCGGAGGAATCCCACGCTGTCCGAGGGAGAACATGCAATGTGTTATCCTGAGCTAATGTGGCCTGCAGTAATCCGGATGGATGCAGGAGGAGCAACCTGCACCAACACACCCACTCCAAGCGTGGAGGTTAGAATCGGAGACAAGCCCAGTGCTCAAACGGAGAGGAAGTGTACTTTAACCACCCGTCTTTAATGCCAGCTCACCACGGACTGGCTAGTCCTGACTGCCAGAGGTGTAGATGATCAAGATGGAGAAACCTACAGCTGAGAGAAGCCAGAAGCAAAAAGATTCATTCACATGTTTCCGTCTTTAGTCAGCCAGAAAGTCAAATCATCAGGAGAGCTAAGAAAGCAATAACAGGCATTGTACAATCCCTTCGCTGCAGCCAAGTACAACGGCAATCTGAGCAGCAATCCGTGGCTCCAAACCACCTTCTACACAATGTCAAAGCAGCAGCCCTCCATGTTACTAGTTTGGCCAGAATAACTCTAAAAATCTTACTTCATCCACTGCCAGGCACCCTGGAGAAGGTAAACATCCATCAAGTTGGGAAAGTGTTCGAGTGGCAGCGTGGCCAAGATGAGTTGCTAGATTTCTGCTGGTCACGTTCACTGTGCAGCCTCCAGTCAGCAGGGCTTCCAACAAGAAAACTGGTAGCCACTCTCTGCTCAAGTCCCACAAACAGTACTGGGATATAGTGGCTGGATTTTCATTTCAGTGATGTCACTTGAGGTCTACATGACAACTGGGATGGTGGGTGAAAACTGCCTCCTCTTTGATTCCAGGGATGATTGGGTTAATGTATGTGGAGCATTTGATGGGCTATGGACCTGTTCTTGCTGGAGTTTAGAAGGATGAGGGGGAGATCTCATAAGATCATAAGGAATAGGAGTAGACTTAGGCCATTCGGCCCATCAAGTCTTCTCTGCCATTCAATCGTGGCTGATTTATCTCTCCCTCCTAACGCCATTCTCCTGTCTTCTCCCCATAACCTCTGACACCTGACATCTCATTGAAACCTACCGGATAAGGAAAGGCCTAGATCAAGTGGACGTGGAAAGGATGGAACCAGAGAGCACAGCCTCAGAATAAAAGGACGTATCTTCAAATTGGAGACGAGGAGGAATTTCTTTAGCCAGAGGGTTGTGAATCTGTGGAATTCGTTGCCACATATGGTTGTGGAGGCCAAGACATTGGGTATTTTTAAGGAAGTGATCTTGATTAGGAAAGGTGTCAAAGGTTATCAGGAGAAGTCAGGAGAATGGGGTTGGGAGGGAAAAATAAATTAGGTATGATTGAATGGTGGAGTAGACTCGGTGGGCCTAATGGCCAAATACTGCTTGTGGTCTTAAGGTCTTATACAGTGCCATGGGATAGGATGGGCACTGGGGAAATAAACTGCCGAGCGTTGTAAAAATAAATACACTCGTCCATTCATGTCCCTCACTCAATTAGATTAAAGATGCTGTCTTCAATTTCTCTTTGAGTACATCACTTGATCTTACACTGGGTTTTCGCTGTGAACAGGCTTGTCACAACCCGATACCACTTTATACATTACTGCATGATCTCACTTAGAATAAGCTTTCCCTCAATTAACACGTGACTAAGATCAAATAAAGTGTAGTTTAATTAAGTGTAGAATCCATTATCATGCATTCATTTTGCTCTCCATTCCACTCTTCACCAAAGTGGGCTGCCTCCTCCACTGACAGACTCCAACAATATAATGCTTATTTTTCTTTAGTTTAGTTTAGAGATACAGCACTTCAGCCCACCGAGTACGCGGTAACCAGCAATCCCCGCACACTAAAGTCCCTGTCCCACTTAGGAGAACTAAACAGCAACCTCTGGTGACCTTGCCTGCCACCCAAAATAAAATCAAGGTCGAGGTGACCTGCAACCTCCTACCACCTCCCACGCATATGTTGAAAACCTTCCTCGACTATGAAGAAAACCAGCTTCGACTAGACCTGCGACTAAAAAATGATCGATTTTTAAAACGGCAACCTATTTTTAGTCGAGGCCAGTTTTAATCATGTTGAAAAAATAGCAGCAACCTAGATGAAGCCTCGACCACGCAGAAACCACGTTCGACTATTAGGGAGAGTGACCAAAACCTCCGGTGACCTCATGGAAACCTTTGGTGGCGGGCAAGGTCACCAGAGGTTGCTGTTTAGGTCTCCTAAGTGGGACAGGGGCTTAAGACTATCCTACACACACTAAGGAAAATTTACATTTATACCAAGCCAATTAGTCTACAAATTAGTACGTCTTTGGAGTGTGGGAGGAAACTGGAGCTTCCCAGAGAAAACCCACGCTGGTCGCGGGGAGAACGCACAAAAAACTCTGCACAGACAGTACCCGTAGTCAGGATTGAACCCGGGTCTCTGGCGCTGTAAGGCAGCAACTCTACTGCTGTGCCACCGTGCCACCCATGTTGCTCCATTAGTTCTATGCCAGAGATTACACTTCATAGAATCACAAGAGAATTTACTGCATAGTAGGCAGCTGCTTGGCTCATCTCAGCCACGCTAATTAAAGAGCTAGCCAACTAAATCACACCTTTCTGCACTGGTTTTGTAGACCTGCAGGCCAAGGCTCAGCAAGAACGTGTCCAAGGGCTGTTTAAATATGGGGGGAGGTTCCCTCTATCACCTGCTCCAGGAGTGAGATCTAGATACCCACCAACCTCCAGAATTTTATTATTCCTCTTATCCATTCAATTACTTTAAATCCCAGTCTTTTGACCACTTTACTAAGGAAAATAGAGCCTTCCTATTTACTACATCCATGCCCTGCAGTTTTATACATCTCACTTCAGTCTTCTCTCAGCTCAATAAAACAAACCTGGTCCGTCCAATCTTTCACTTTAAAGTCTTGGCAACAGCCCTTTGAATCTCTTCTCCGCCCACTTCACTACAATCACAAGATGGACACAAATATGATGGTTTGGGTCCGACCCAAAACGTCATCCATTCTTTTTCTCCACAGATGCTGCCTGAACTGCTGAGTTACTCCAGCACTTTGTGCCTATCTTTGGTATAAACCAGCATCTGCAGTTCCTTTCTGCACAATGTCAGTAAGGTAACCTCCCATGAACCATGAACAATTAACTAGGTTAATTAAATGTGAAAATGCTGAAAAAAACACAGCAGTCCGTGCAGCATCTGTGTGAAAAAAAGTAGCGAATGCCATCTGTCCTGCAGAGTATTTCAAGCGATTTGTATTTTGATTTCAGGTTTCCAGTATCTGAAGCATTCACTTTGCTTCCCGCATAGATGTTTGTTGCTGTGAAGGTGACTGCTTCTGGTGACAACGAACCAAACACAAAACAAATCTTTGCTTAATAAAAACTCATTAACCAACGTAATAGACCATCGCCGTCCATCTGATATCGCTTCTGATAGATGAGACGCCAACAGCAGCTTCTCAGTAATGAACCTGCTCGTGTGTCGAAAATCTAAATGGGTTTCAGTATAAAGCTCCTGCAAAACCGCAGATGTTACAAAGCTGGATAACTGAACACAGTGCAGGGACAATGACAAAGAAACGTGACTGATCAGTCCACACAGGTCAGTTTTGTTTAGAGATACAGCACAGAAATAGGCCCTTCTGCCCAACTTGTCCATGCCATCCAAGAAGCCTAATTTCTGTGTGTTTGGCCCATTTCCATAGTCTCCCCAAAATGCATCCTTACACTCACTACCCCATCAATATCATTCTGCTGTTAAGACAAGCCTCCTCACTACCAGTTGGATGGGAGCTACAAGGTAGATGGTATGGGACACCAAAATGGTACTGTACCCAATAAATGGTATTGGGGACAATATGTCCCTAACAACTCTCACCAACTTCTACAGTTGCACCGTAGAAAGCATTTTATCGGGATGCATCACAGCATAGTTTGATCCATAGATGCATCTCAGCTCCATCCAAGGCCGCAAGAAATTGCCAGAGAATTGTGGACGCAGCCCAGACCATCACACAAACCAACCTCCTCCTTTCCATTTAAACCTCGCGCTTCCTCTGCAAGTATAATCAAGGACGAGTCGCAACCTGGGCACTCCCTCTTCTCCCCTCTCCCATCAGGCAAAAGGTATTAAAGTGTGAAAATGCACACCTCCAGATTCAGCAACAGTTTCTTCCCAGCTGTTATCAGGCAACTGAACCATCTTACCACAACTAGAGAGCAGTCCTCAACTACTATCTATCTCATTGGAGACCCTCGGGCTATCTTTGATCAGACTTTATGGACTTTATATTGCTCTAAACATCATTCATGCTATTCCCTTTGTCATGTATCTGTACATTGTGGATGGCTCGATTGTAATCATGTGTTGTCTGACTGGTTAGAAAGCAACGAAAGCTTTTCTCTGTACACATGACAATAAATTAAGCTAAGACGTTAGCCAGGCGGGTAATGCCCATCCACGTACCTTACAGACGGACATCTGGTTGGTGGTGAGTGTGCCTGTCTTGTCGGAGCAGATGATTGAGGTGCAGCCCAGGGTTTCCACGGAGGGAAGGCTGCGGACGATGGCGTTCTTCTTGGCCATGCGGCGGGTGCCCAGGGCCAGGCAGGTGGTGATGACAGCGGGCAGTCCCTCGGGGATGGCAGCCACCGCCAGCGCCACCGCGATCTTGAAGTAGTAGATGGCGCCGCGAACCCACGACCCTCCGTGGACGGGGTCATTGAAGTGGCCGATGTTGATGACCCAGACGGCCACGCAGATGATGGATATCACCTTGGAGAGCTGCTGGCCAAACTCGTCCAGCTTCTGCTGGAGGGGAGTCTTCTCGCATACCGTGGACGCCATCTGGTTGCGAATCTTGCCGATCTCGGTGTTGATGGCCGTGGCCACGACCACACCCAGAGCCTTCCCGGCCGCAATGTTGGTTCCCTGAGAAATACAGCGAGCACAAGGCAGGGTCAGTGATGGGCCGAGGGATTGTCAGGTGGGAAAATCCAAGGAGAAATGCAATCTGGAAGAGCCAATGACTTTCAAAATATTATCACAGTCGACAGAAGATAGTATTCTAGATAAACCTTCTAACATAAAACTTGTTATATTTTCTTTTACAAAAAGTTTGGATTGTGGCCCAATGTTTCAAGGAAAACCTTCCATATCCCACTGGGTCCCATCACAGCAGCTGTCTCCTGACATCATCTTTATTTCCATTCTTTCAGGGATCGCACAGTGGCGCAGCTGGTCGAGCCGCTGCCTCATTACGTCAGGGACCCGGGGTCTATCTTGACCTTGGGTACTGTCTGTGTGGAGTTTGCACGTTCTCTCTGAGACCATGTTGGTTTCCTCCCACATCCCAAAGACATGCGAGTTTGTCATTTTCTCGGCCTCTATAAATTGCCCCCCAGTACAAGGGTTCCCAACCTGGGGTAAATTACCCCCAGGGGGTACATTTTGCCTACCCAGGGGGGTAAATTTGTTGATTCTGGATTTGTTTAAAAACAATATTTTAATATGTCCCCTTTGTCGGTTGCTTCATTATGGTAGAAGTGAAAACTCAAATTACTGAAAAATAGGGTGGGGGTAAATTTACTTTCGAAAAGTTGCCAGGGGTAAACGGGATGAAAAAGGTTGGGAGACCCTTGCCCTAGTGTGTAGAGTGCAAAAGTGGGATAACATAGAAATAGTGATATAAAGTGAACGATGGTCGACGTGGACTTGGTGGGTGGAAGGACCTATTTCCATGCTATATCTTTCAATCAATCAGGTGAATTACATGAATGCTCCAGTGGCTCCATGTTCATTGTAACAGAAGTCAACTGCTCAAAATCACAATGCCTGCTTGTGGGAACAAATCAATCCCAGTCATTGTCCTTCCCCTTTGATCCAGCTGACCAACTACGCCTCAGTCACAAAACATCCTCAATGAATTCCCTTCAGAAAAGCAATTTCAATGCGCCCAGAAAATCACTGGCCTATTTAGTGTCGGGGGCGATTCTTGCAAAGCCTGCTTCCACTTTTCATCCTGCATGAGCCGTGAATTGAAAAAGCCTTTGATGAGCAACACAATAACTGGGTTGGCTCGACCTCTCAGAGGTGACAGCCTGACCCCTCTCTCAGATCATCTGCATTTTCCTGCCGTCAGAAGCTATGCTTTGAACTTCTAGTGACGGATATTTATTCCTTCATCTAGAAATGTTATTGATTTTTTTATAAACCTGCATCTGCCAACTTTTCCATTATAAATGTACACATCTACATTTACAGCAGCTGCCCAAGTAAACCAGACATCAGCCACATTATCAAACACCTCCACATTTGTTTTCTGCACCATCCCTTCACCAGACTGAATACAGAGGTAGAATTCTCCCTGAATCCCGTTCATTCCTTTACCACATAATCTCTGTTCCTCAGTGGCTCACATCTCTTCACTTTAGACCATTATCTTGCACATTGGCACCAACTTCTACTTCAGTGCTTTTTTCTTTTTGGAAGCCTTGATTGAGACACCTTTTCAACCCAATTTTTTTAACCCGTGGAATTCTCCCTGCTTTGCTCCTTGTTTGCCACATAAATATTTAACACGGTTGAACAAGGCGCACCATCGACCTGATGTCTTTGTTCCTCTCCTTTTGCACCCTTCCCTTTAATAGACACACAGTGCTGGAGCAAGTCAGCGGGTCAGGCAGCATCTTTGGAGAATAAGGATGGTGACATTTCGGGTCGGAACCCATCTTCAGTTCCAACCCGAAATCCTTTCTCTCTCGAAATGCTGCTTGTCCCGCTGAGTTACTCCAGCACCGTGTGTCTATCTTCGGTGTAAATCAGCATCTGCTGTTCCTTTCTACACAACTTTCCCTTTAAATTTTCTTTCCAAATTTAATGTGGCTAGAAACTTGATCATGCTTAGAATAATCCTTCTTTGGGTCTTCTGATGTTTTCGAGTTCATTTACTGAAACCAGCACGGGGATCACCTTGTTCCTCACTGACCGTGTACAAACACTGGAGGAGCTCCAGTCAGTTTGGAATAGGTCAAAATCTTTAATCTTTCGTATTTTGTTTTTCTATCCAGACATCTCTAAACTATGTTTAATCACCTCCACATAATGCAGTCCAAGTCGAGTTATTAACTCGTGTCCTCCTTTGCAGTCATCCGCTGGATTCGTGTTTATAAATGAAGCCAACTTAATGTCAGAATGAAACGATCATTCCTTGCACTATAATGAATTGTTAACTCACTAACTGCATTGCTAAAATGTTATACATTCGTATATAAAGAAGCTAAGAATCTCACTTTACTCACTAACTTTGTCCTTTCTATCCTCCCTGTACATCCCATGGGGTTGAGAGGGAAAGATAGATCAGCCATGAATGAATGGCGAGGTAGACTTTATGGGCTGAATGGCCTAATTCTGCTCCTCGAACTTATTAATAGGCTAATTAACGCTTAACCTCCATGCCATCTGCTCCATGACCAAATTCCTTGTTCGTATAAAGCCTCTGTCCCACTTAGGCAAATTTTTTGGCGACTAGGCTGTCGCCACATGGTCGCAGGGTGACGCCTGTATGGTCGTGAGTAGCCTCCTCAAGTGGCCTAAAGAGTCGTAACGTTTTTCTGGTCGTCGCTGGATTTTGAAATGTTCAAAACTTTTCGGCGACTGTGGGCTTGACGTAGGTGCTGTCGTAGGTTGTCGCCAGAATGACGCTGATTGTCGCCAGATGACGCTGGTTGTTGCCGGGTGCTGACTTTGGTGAATTCCATTGCCGACTGCCTACGTCAACCTACATCAACCGGCGACGGGTACCGGCGACTGAATTGCCTTCAGTTGTCACCGCCAGGGTCGTTGCTAGTCGTAGCTTGTCACGGGTGGACGTAGGTTGACTTTGGTTGTCGTAGGTTGTCGGTAGCTTGCTGTAGCTTGCCGTCGACTAGCTGGTAGGGTCCAGTCGCTGCTTTTTTGGCGACCTGCTACGCCTATGACAGTTGCCGTCAGTCGCCAAAACAAATTGCCTAAGTGGGCAGGCCCTTAAAGGTAAACGTACCTAGTCACTGTCAGGCTTCACCAAGCTGCTTTGCAAGCTGTTGGTGCAAGAGCTGTGCCCAGCACAGCACACTTCCAAGCAACTGATTTATTCACAGAGTCAATCTGTAAACTGCGATTATTAATAATAACTCAAAATTCCACCTGACAGCAGAAATTCATCCAGAAGAGTTTTTTGTTTATGTCCCACATCCTGAAATTAACTCGCACTCTCTACGTACCGAAAACAGCATGTTCTTCTTGTCCTGGTTTACAGCTCGTGGGTCAGGCACGGGATCACTGTGCTTGATGACAGAGACAGATTCACCTGGACACAGAAAGGAAAGAGTTACAGTCAGCACGGTATGAAGCAGGGAGAGAACGGGAATCCCCAGAGGAGCAGAAAGAGATCACCATTTGATCCTGTTTATGCAACGTCATACTGGGTTCAAGCAAACTAGTGGAAAGCTTTCCTGTGGATGGAAGGCTTTGGTTCTCACCCAGCAATGGCAAGGCAGAGGTGGGTTGAAGTGAGGGCACATGCAAATTGGAGGAACAGCACCTTATATTTGGCTTGGGCAGCTCTCTAATTTCAAGTAACCTTTGCATCCCCTCCTTCCATCCTTCCCACCCCCCTCGTTAGTTGCCCTATTAGTTCCAATGTTCACATTCTTGTATCCCACTTCGCTAGCCAACAATAGTCCATTATGGGCTCCACCTTCTTTGGTCACCTGTTGCCAGCCCTGCTTTGGCCTCGTCTTATCTCCAGTTCCCTCCCCTCAACTTTCAGTTTGAAGAAGGGTCCCAACCTGAAACGTGACCTATCCTCTTTCTCCAGAGATACTGCCTGACCCGCTGAGTTACTCCAGCATTTTATGTCTACCTTAATACTGTAAGTTAGAAGTTGGTATTCAGAGTATCGTGCTGCTAAACCACAAACGCTAAAGGGCTGTTGACAGATGAAGTTTGGATTCAGTGCCTGTGGTGCTGCAGTTGGGCAGGTGTTGACAGCAGTGGTTGAGGATGCAGTTGGCAGAGATTGGTTAGGTGTGGTGGACTGGCTCAGTCTACAGTACCGGCAAGGCTGACCGACAGCTAGGTGTCCCCCTGGGCTCTTGCGGGGGTGGGGGGGGGGGGGGGGGGGGGGGGAAGGGGGCAGAGGTTCACATCCTAATCAGAAAAAGGCATGGTGGCTCAGCGGTAGAGTTGCTGCCTCATAGCTCCAGAGACCTGGGTTCAATCCTGACGATCCTTACGGAGTTTGAACATTCTGCCCGTGACCTGCGTGGGTTTTCCCCGGTTTCCTCCCACACTCCAAGGACGTACAGGTTTGTAGGTTAATTGGCTTTGGTAAAAATTGAAAATTATCCCTAGAGTAGGATAGCTTTAATGTACGGGGATCTCTGGTAGGCGATTAATCGGTGGGCCGAAGGGCCTGTTTCGACGCTGTATCTCTAAACTAAACTACAAAACAGGCGACAGAGAAGAGTTTGTTTTATTCCTTCGACGAATGCAGGCTGACCCGGCATTTAATTGTCTGCCTCTCACTGTCCTCGAGAAAGGTCATGGAGAGCTGTCTTGTTGTACCGGTGCAGTCCTTGAGTTGTGGGTACACACACTATGCTGTTAGGGAGGGAGTCCCAGGATTTTGATCCAGCAACAGTGCAGCAATGGTGATGCATTTGCAAGTCAGGGAGGTCGTGTGACCTCGAGCGCAACTTGCCATGCATCTGCTGCCCTTGTCCTCCCAGCTGCTAGAGGTCATGGGTTGACAAAGTGCCGTCTAAGGGGTCATAATGTGTTTAGTTCAGTTTAGAGATACAGCCCGCAACCAGGCCCTTCGGCCCACTGATTTCATGCTGACCAACATTCCCCATACACTAGCACTATCCTACACACACTAGGGACAATTTACAACCTTTACTGAAACCCCAATTAACCTACAAACATGTACGCCTTCGGAGTGTGGCACCAACACTGCACAGACAGCACGCGCAGTCAGGATCAAAGCCGGGTCTCTGGCGCTGTAAGACAACAACTCCACCACTGTGCCGCCCTGAGTGGCTGCAGTATTGCAGTATATGGGGTAAATAGTCGCCACTGTTCACTGGTCGTGGATGGAGTGAATGGTTGTGGTTGAGGGAGGTGGAGGGTGAAATCTAGAGGGCTGCAGAAGATTCACCAGGTTGCTGTCTGGATTGGACGACTATAGTTATGGGGAAAGACTGAAAATGCTGGGCTTGTCTTCCCTGGAGTGGAGGGGCCGAGGGGTGACTTGACAGAGGTATATAAATAAGATGCATAGAGTAGGTGGTCAGAATCACTTCACCTTGATTGCGGCCTCAAAAACAAGACAGTCGATGTTTACGGTGAGAGGACATTCAAGGGGTTTGTTTGTTTCTATACATTGTGGTTCACATCTGGAACTCGCTGTCGGAGGTGGTGGTGGAATCAAATACAATCACGACATTTAAGAGACATTAGTATATTTGATATATTTCTATTGGGCCATAAATAAGCATGATTATGCCTAAGGTTATGGATCTAATGCGGCAAATTGTTTTCCTGTAGATGGGAGAAAAGGTCAGCAGGGATGTAGTGGGCTGAAGGGCCCGTTTCTGTGGTGTTTGACTCCGTGGCTCTTGTTCTAGATTATTGCGTTAGGGGAAACATCCTGTCTGCATCCACCCTGTCCAGCTCCCTCAGGGTTGTGCATGTTTCTGACCATTTATTACAAAGCTCGTTGATGCTGATTTTTAAAACCACAAGTATTCTGATGTTCACCCTCACAGCATGCTTCACAAAGGTAAAACAAACAAAGGCTACAGTTAGTTGCAATTCAGCACTGCCGGATCCACTCTGAATCATAGGACGTGACATCATTTCCCCCCCCCCCCCTCCCGCTTACAATTAAGAAAAGCGGCGGTTTCCCTCCGGAGCTGAGGCCATGGGAAGAGCAGAGCCAAGTCGTGCATCTGCCAACACATGAGCTCACGGTGCAGGTGGCATTATATGGAAACTCTTCCCATTGGAAAAAGGTACTGCTATTCCTGGGAATCTGCCATCCAGAAACCACTGGGAAACTGGAACTGGTGGGAGCAGGAAAGGAAGAGCTGTACAAGGCATTAATTAAACAATTTGCCAAGTCGTGTCTGCAGCCAGATCGTTTCTACCTGGGAGCTGAAAGCTTTGCTGGAGCTTAATGGTTTCGAACTGTACTTATATTAGTGGGATTCCAGTTCTCCGGGGTAAAAACCTGCCTTAAGATACAGCAGAGATCTGCCAAAGCCTGGGAGCAGACACAGGGATTGCCAAAGGGACCAGGTCTACTTTAATGATCCACTTTGAATGGGTTCAGTATCTGGTCATTGTTTGTCCCGCTCCTTATTGACCAGGAATGTGTATAATGTCATGTGGAACTGGCGACATGACTGAAGAAGGGTCTCGACCCGAAACGTCACCTATTGCTTTTCTCCAGAGATGCTGTCTGACCTGCTGAGATACTCCAGCTTTTTGTGCCTATCTTTGGTGACATTTAAAGGTAGATGGTGAAGAGGTGAAGTGAAGGTGTCCCAGACAGAACACGTGCTCTTGATTGGGTGCTGCCCTGGGGTGCGTTGGTGGGGAAGGTACAAAGTGAGGGGCCTGAAGACTCCCCAGAGAAGACAGCAGGACACGTAGCGGCCATAAGGCTCAAGCCTGCCAGTTGTTCAATGACTTGGCTGTGAATGGCCAAGTGCAGGATATCAGCCTTAAATGGCAGCTCCCTACAACTGCACTGCTGCCCTCTGCCCCAGGCCATTTCCGCACAACCCCCGCCCAACAGCACCTGCATCTCACACCTTCAGGCTGCACCGCAACCTCACAGTCACAGCACTGGTGCAGGGCTCACACCCATGTCACGCAGCCATTCTCAGCGGCAGCAACTCTCTGCACCACCTCCTTCCCTCCGGTAAAGAACAGGCAGCTGGAGGAGAGTTGACCCACCACTCCCGACTCCCAGTCCAATCCATCATGGGGACAGGCGTTAGAGACCCTGGCCAAGGACGTTACAGACACTAGGCCTGTACTCGCTGGAGTTTAGAAGGATGACATTTTTTTTATATGTATATATTTTTACCCTTTCTTATATATTTAAAATTGCTCTTGTGAATCGCACCGTGGGATTGACTTTTAAATTTCGTTGTACCATGTGCAATGACAATAAAGAGATTCATTCATTCATTCATTCATTCACTCATTCATTCATTCATTCATGAGGGAGAACCTCATGGAAACTTACCGAATAGTGAAAGGCCTGGATAGAGTGAATGTGGAGAGGATGTTTCTACAGAGGGAGAGTCCAGGACCAGAAGCCATAGTCAAAGAATTAAAAGACATACCTTTAGAAGGGAGATGATAAGGAATTTATTTAGTCAGAGGGTAGTGAATCTGTGGAATTCACTCCCACAGATGGTTGTGGAGGCCTAGAAAATGTATATTTTACAGGTGGAGATGACAGTACGAATGTCGGGGTATGGGGAGAAGACAAGAGAATGGGGTTGAGGGGAAAAGATAGATTAGCCATGATTAAATGGGCCGAATGGCCTAATTCGGCTCCTAGAACTGATGCCAGGGTTGATGGCATCCACATAGTGTACATTCCTCGTCACATCTCAACTCACAACCCCTCACACCCGTGTCTGATTTACACGCTGCAAATGGTACAAGAATGAACTCTCATTTCGTGCTTAACAAGGAACTGCTGATGCTGGAAAATTCAAAAAATTTCGCTTGGGCTGTTTACACCCCAACGGTATGAACATTGACTTCTCTAATTTCAGGTTGTCATTGCTTTCTCCCTCCCTCCCCTCCCCCTTCCCTGCTCTCCTACGTAGCCTACTATCTCCGCATCTTCCTTTCTTCCCTCCCCCCTACCCCGACATCAGTCTGAAGAAGGGTCTCGACTCGAAACGTCACCTACTCCTTTTCTCCATAAATGCTGCCTCACCTGCTGACTTTCACCAGCATTTTTAGTCTACTCTCATTTTGTGCTGCGCTGTTCTGAGCAGCATTATGACCAAATATATAGGTGTTGCCTCAAATTCTCAAGCTATCAATGAGTGTACATTTCCTTTTGTTTAAGTAAAGGTTGTACAATAATTAATTGTTGTCAAATGCCCCGTAGTCAAATACATGAATATGTTGATCTTAGCTACTCATTCTGTGACTTTTATGCATCTGATTCATTAAAGAGCAGGGTAGATATTTTCGCAGTGGCTGTCGGAAGCATTCCTTAGATACCAATGTCAGTGCAACCCAAGAGCGGCTCACTTGTAACCTTGCATTCAGTTAAAACCACCGACCACACCCGACCTGTACAATGCACTACTGAAACTGAATGCCGATGTCAACTCACTTCATGTCACCCATGTGCGTTTCTTGGCTCCAGGATTGGCAGGGGAACTGGGGATGGTGGGGGAGGGGGTGAGAGGGATGGAGAAGGATTTCTCGAGGGGCACAGTCAATATTTACCCTTCCACCAACCAACACCAAAACAGATAATCTGGTTACTGCCACAACGTTACCGTGAGGAGCTGGCTTCGCTTGGGCAGCTTACAACCCAGCGGATTGATTTCTCCAACTTCTAGTAACCCTTGCACTCCCTCTCTCTCCGTCCCTCCCCCACCCTAGTCTTCCTGTTAATTTCACTGTTTGTATTCCTTTGTTATCACCTCGTCCCCAGCCCACAATGGACTGTTGTGGGCTCCACAATTCATGAGTCATCGATGCAGTCCAACAATTGCCCATACATTAGTTCCTTGTAAGGCCACTTTTCCATCCTACACACTAGAGGCATTTTACAGCAGCTACAGACCTGCACGTCTTTGGAATGTGGGGGTCCTTTACCTTCCCCTCCCTGACTCTCACACTGATGAAGGGTCTCGTCCCGAAAAAGTCACCCGTTTCTTTTCTCCAGAGTTACTCCAGCATTTAGTGTCTATCAACTGTGCACAAATTGGCAGCATTGCACATACTCTTCATAGAGTGACTGTGTTTCAGGAGGGCCGGGTTCACGAGGCTGCAGCCTGCGAAGGGATGTAATGAGGCTGTGAAAAGTAGCGCAGGAGGCATGTGTTGCTTTTCTTTAAATGTCTGACAGATGCTCAGTGGAACAGACATGATGTTAAGAGCAGAGAGGTTTGAATAATTTAGAGATTGGAATTCCCGAGGCAGTGCCTTAGATTTGCTTCTATTCCAGTTCTGTAGGAGTTCACTGACTGGGCTGATGTGGGATGTAGTGCGGTGCTCCTGCTGTTTTTGCTGGGCTCCAAGCGAGCTCCGGGCTCCTCAGTGCCTTCATGAATGTTCCGCCTCCATTTTGAGCAGAGAAGGGATTTTCGTGATCTCCGGAGCCTGCCCGCAGAATCCACAGTGCAATTTGGGAGCAGTTCTTCGGTCACTTGAAGGGAGAGCAGGGAGACCCTCTGTGGCTGCCACAGCAAGACCTGTCTCCTCCTGAAGCCATCAGCCGTAAATAAACAGCCAGCTTAAAGCCAACCACACAGAGTTCGCTTTGGTGAGGACCTCAGAGTGTAAACTGGGCCTAGAACTGGATGAAGCAGGCCCTATCAATAAGTAGCCACTATGGGCCACAGGCAGGAGTAGGCCCCAAAGTTACACTGGGCCACGAGTGTTCTGGTTAACTGTTTCGTGTGTGGCGCAGCAGTGGAGCTGCTCCCTTACAGCGGCAGAGACCCGGGTTCGATTCCAACTGCGGGTGTTGCCTGCACGTTCTCCTCTGTGACCACATGGGTTTTACCCGGGTGCTCCGGTTTCCTCCCACATTCCAAAGACGTGCAGGCTTGTAGCTTCTGTAAATTATCCCAGTGTAAGATGGAAAAGTGGCCGAGGAAGGAACTAATGTATGGGTGATCATTGGACGGCGCAGACTCTGTGGCCAAAGGGTCCATTTCCACGCTGTAACTTTCAACTACACTAAAGACCACGAGCCCATGCCGGGAGGCCTGTAACGAGATGTTGCTTCCATCACTGGGACACCAACACCTCTGGTAACCTCAGCGTGGGGCTCCTCACAAGCGACACATTGCGGGGAGAAGCTGTGTGGAGAGGTAGGTTCGTCCCACCTCAAGGATAATTGACAAGAACATGGAGCAAGTGCTCCAAACGTGAAAAAACTAGAACTGAAGTAGCAAAAGCACGTAAAAAACATCTCTAACTTAATGTGCTCAATAAATAAATAAAGCAAGTCAACAGCTGGATTCCAGTTGAACAACAATGCAGCTTAGTGGTGCAGTGACAGAGTTGCTGCGTTACTGTGCCAGAGACCCCGGTTCGATCCTGACTATGGGTGCTGTCTGCATGCAGTTTGTACCTTCTCACCGTGATCTGTGTGGCGTTTTCTCCGGCAGCTCCGGTTTCCTCCCATACTCCAAAGACGTACAGGTTTTGTAGGTTAATTGGCTTGGTATAAATGTAAATTGTCCGTAGTGTGTGTAGGATAGCGTTAATGTGCGAGGATCGCTGGTCGGCGCAGACCCGGTGAGCCAAAGGGGCTGTTTTCGCGATGTATCTTTAAATTATTATATTATATTATTATAATCTAAACTAAACCTGTGCACAGCAAGCAAGCTTGGCCTGAGAGAGGGCAGCAGCAGCAGCAGCAGCAAGCCGGGATCCTCACCTGTAAGAATGGACTGGTCCACTCGCAGTGTTGTTGACTTGATGCCGATAATCCTGATGTCAGCGGGGACTTTATCACCAACTGAGGAAGAAAAAGGGGGGAAAAAAACACACACACAATTAAACCAAGCGTACAGTAACAATCCTCCAATTGAATTATCTGGTGCAAACTCCACGTGCTTCCCTTGATTATTAGTTGATCCATGTCTCCTCCACTCAGAATTCACACTGATCATTTTCTTAAACATAATTGAGTGCAGTGCAGCAGTGGTTGAAGAAGGTGCTCACCTCCACTTTCTCAAGGGCAATTGTACTGGCCATGTCCATATTCTGAACAATTCTGACGGGCAGCACGGCGATACAACGGTAGATTTGCTGCCTTACAGCACTAGGAACTTGAGTTTGATCTTGACTACGGGTGCTGTCTGTATGGAGTTTGTACGCTCTCCCCGTGATTGCGTGGGTTTTCCCCGGGTGCTCTGGTTACTTCCCACACTCCAAAGTCATACAGGGTTGTAGGTTAATTGTCCCTAGTGTGTGCGCTAGTGTACGGGATGATCGCTGGTCGGCCGAAGGGCCTGTTTACATGCTGTATATCTAAACAAAATTCATTGCAACGTTTAAGAAACCTTTAGACAGGTATATGTATAGGATAGGTTTGGAGGAATATGGGCCAAATACAGGCAGGTGGAACTAGTGTAGATAAGACATGTTGGTCAGCATGAGCAAGTTGGGCCAAAGGGCCCATTTCCATGCTGTAGGACTATGAAACAACCAAGGTGTTCCCTCATGCTCCTCTCCTTCCAGATAGAATCGCCTCCAATGACCCTCAAGCCATTTCTCCTGAGCTCATCCTCCTCTTGTTTGACTGCTGGCACCTCATCCGCAGGCAGATAACTCAGACCATGGATGTCCTCACTGACATCAATGAATGCCAGCAGGAGGCCATCGTGACAGGTAGCAGTATTCAGAATGTAGAAACAAATAACTGCAGATGCTGACTTATACCAAAGATAGACACAAAGAGCTGGAGTAACTCAGCGGGGCAGGCAGCGTCTCTGGAGAAAAAGGACAGGTGACGTTTCAGGTCTGAAGAAGGGTCCCGACCTGAAACATCACCTATCCTTTTTCACCAGAGATGCTGCCTGACCCGCTGAAATAATCCAGCACTTTGTGTCCATCTTCGGCATAGACTGATCCAGCCTTTTCCAAACACGTCACAGAGCATCACAATGGCTGACCAGTCTTCTTCTTCTTTTGTGTCCTTATGCTATATACTGGCTCACCACTGCTGTACACATCATTGTGCTATTGGTGTGTTATGTGCAAGGTCTGCAGCAGTACATGGATTATCCAGCAATGGCCATTGCAGTAGGTTTTGCATTGACCAGTAACCTACATTAAAGAACCTTATATGGAGATGGATCAAGTGGAGTGAGAGAAGTAGATTGTCTAAGACTGAAGAAAATAAAATCCTCAACTAGCTATGTGTTTGATGCCCAGTTCCCAAGATAGAGATGCTGCACATATCTGTTCACAAATGCCGAGGAGTTGTATACGAGGTGTCGCAAATTGACACTGACAGTAAACTACTAAAGGCTCTGTCACACTTGCATGCGATTGCATGCGTCTGGCGCGACCAAACGTGGTCGCTTGAGGCGTATGGGCCGCGCGGGGCTGGTCCCACTTCGAAGCGCGGAGGTGTATGGAGTTGTGCGGGGCTGGTCCCGACATCGCGCGGGCTCCGAAAATCATGCACTGTCCGAAAATTTTGCGCGGCAACCACCTGTCGGCCCACATGCGCAATGACGGCGTACGCCTAGCGCGTGGCGTTGCGCGATGACGTCACTGCCCGGCATGGTGTTGCGTGATGACGTCACTGCCCGACGCTCAAATTCAGTCGGCCCGCCTCCTGCCCAGCTGATTGGTAAGTATGACGCAAATTATGTCACTCGCGTACTTAGCGCGAACTCCGCTTCCGTTTGGTCGAGCCAAACGCATGCAATCGCATGCGTGGGACAGGCCCTTAAGTGTTTTCTCTTGTGAAACCTTGCTGGCAAAAACAGTCTCCAGGGGTTTATAATCCATCCCATTTCTGGTCAAAAATAAACCTGAACAACTGTGGCCACAGATACCAGGAACCATTGAGGTCTGACAAAAGGTTTCAACATGAAATGTCACCCATTCCATCTCTCCAAAGATGCTGCCGTCCCGCTGATTTAAACAAGCATCTACAGTTCTTTCTTACACCACTGAGATAATGTCAGGACTGGTGTACATTGTCAGACATCCCAACGGTCTGCAATAGTTTATCAGATACATCGTTTTTTCCTGTCTGCTCTATCTATAAATATAGAGGAATATGCAGAGGAAATAATACACCACAGTTCTTTAATCTAATGAAAAGATGAATATACAACTCCATATAAGCAATGTGTAGGAAGGAACTGCATATGTTGCTTTACACCGAAGATAGACGCAAAATGCTGGAGTAACTCAGTGGAACAGGCAGCATCCCTGGATAGAAGGAATGGGTGACATTTCGGGTCGAGATCGTCATCTTTGAATCTCTCCCAAGTTTCTTTAAAATGTTGTAATTGTACCTGTTCAACCACTTCCTCTAACAGATTGTGCGAAGGACAATAGTGGGCAAACACATGGGCAGGGGCAGAGCTAGATTGGGGGAGATGCGAGGGGATCCACTGGTCAGACTGTCAGATGGGCAGAGGCTGACTGTTGCCATAGTTTTGATCATCTGCTTCTCTTCGATACTTGATCTGCACATCGATCCTTTGGAGGCCACGGTTTGTGACATCTCCCTTCCTACCCGGCACAACCACAACTAGACTCGAGTCAACAGCCATTCTGTACATCCAGCAGGGAAGGTGCATACACAGAGATACATGCCTAATTTACGCAAAACTGATCAGCAACAAAATACATTTGCGTTGGAAATGTGTGTTGGAGCAAGAGGTACACCCAAGTTGTTGGACATTGAATAGGACCAAGGGTATCGGCAGAGGGTAACCGGAAAGGCTGTGTCTGGGTTCATAAAGGCAGTTAATAGCATGAGCCTTTCACATATACAGGGAGTGCCATTGGTCATCCATTTACCTGCAGCCTTCCTGTTGCAGTAATATTACATCCGCATTTCCCCAGCACGCTACTTGCATGAAGCCCAGTTACTACTGTGTAACGCATGGATTGCAGCGCTGTAGTCTCCCACCACTTGTGCAGCACGGCGGCGCAGCTGGTAGAGCCACATCCTCAGCGCCAGGCATTCTGGTTCAATCCCAATCTCAGGTGCTGTCTGTGTGGAGTTTGCATGTTCCCCATGTTGGTCTAATCCCCCCACCCCCTTTAAGTCTAGACATGGGGGATTGCAGGTTATTGGCCTCTGTAAAGTGCCCCTGGTGTGCACGGAGTGGATGCAAAAGATCGTAATAGAGCTAGTGTGAACAGGATGGTTGATGTGGGCTGAAGGGCCTGTATCTTTCAATCAATCAAATTAGCTCTAATAACACACAGGATTTAGTGTGGGGGCATTAAGTTTGGAGCAAGGGAGAGGCAGTTTTCATTCTGGCTGCCCACGCTGACCCCAGCACTGGTTCAACAGCCTGCCAACACGCCGAGCTCCGTGCCACTCATAACCCCATCCACTTGCCAAAGGCATGAATACACATTTTCCTTCTAGGGAAAGTTGCTCTGACACAACAAGCAATATTTATGCAAGTGAAGTTTCCTATCACAGTCGGCTCAGTGGATGGAACCCACTTCACAAAATCTAAATTGTTCATTGGTCAGGTCAGCAATATCCCTCGTTACTCATCAATAAGTGCACTGTGCCAGCATCCCATTTCCTTGTGCTTTAATCACTATGGATTGAAGTTCCCACAAACAGAGAACAAACAGGCACTGTGCGATAATAGAATGTGTTGTGGAACAGTGCAGAGGCCGGACCCAAAGGAGCTGATTCTTCGACCCCAAAATACAAGTGTTTAATAATCAATTTCCAGCAAAGTGGTGGAGCATCCTGTTACTAGATACTGTGATAATCCACACTGCATGGACTATTTATTCCACAGTTGCCTAGGTAGCAGGCAGGGAGCCCAATTGTGGAGATGTTACATGTTGAGCAACACAGTGGCGCAGCGGTAGAGTTGCTGCCTTACAGCGCTTACCGCACCAGAGACCCGGGTTCGATCCTGACTACAAGCGCTGTCTGTACAGAGTTTGTACGTTCCCCCGCGACACATGCGTGGGTTTTCTCAGAGATCTTCAGTTTCCCCCGACGCTCCAAAAGAGGTACAAGTTTGTAGGTTAATTGGCTTGGTATAAGTGTAAATTGTCTCTAGTGTGTGTAGGATCGTGTTAGTGTGCCGGGATCGCTGGTCGGTACGGACTCGGTGGGCCGAAGGTCCTGTTGCCTCGCTGTATCTTTAAACAAAACTAAACCTCGGACTTATCCAAACCCAAAGGGCCGTCATCAGCCTGGGAGGCTGAGCTCCGTACGGCTGCTCTCCCTGCTCTGCTCCCACACACTGCAGGCTGGCAAGAAGCTGCTCAGCTGGTTAGGGTACAAATACCAAACAGTCCGTCCCACCCCAAGCTTCGACGCTACAGAATTCTGCTTGTTGACATTGGGAGGAGGATTCCACCCATGGGGACAAACAATTACACAGCTCCTGCGGTTAGAAAACCACATTCCAGACTAGTTACTGGCGGTGAACGTTTCCCTGGTGACGGAGCAGGGTTGTGCCAGGCTGCAGAGTATAAACTAGATCCAAAGTGTTATTTCCTGAAGCAGCAGGGGCAGGGGGTAGGGATAAAGGTAATTTTTAGGGACATATATCAGTCAGCCTATTTCACGATCAGTCGCAGCCTAGTAGAATCCAGTCCCCTCGTCCCGCACTGCAGCTCTGTGGGACAGTGCGTATCCCTCAGTGTAGGAGAGGAACTGGGGTATTGCCTCCAGCGCCTTCGAGGTTGACTGCAGCAGGTGCCACCCGGGACACCTATGTCATCGGGCAGGGAGATGGATGTTGGCGGGCCTGAGCTGGCCAAGGGTGACAGAGGAGGCCCTGCAGCAGCCGAGGGCTTACCGGGATTGTAGATGCTCCAGTACATCCAGCATGTGGAGTTCGGCGTTTATCTTTATCTTTTGCAAATGGCACCAAAATATGGTGACGGGTGCAAGAATCTCACTGTGCAGTGCATATGTGACAATAAAGAACCATTGATATCTCAACACCTCCTGAACAAGACCCAACAGACACTTCTCCCCATAGACCCCATCGTAGATGGCAGTAGTGGCCTTCCAGAGATGGCAGCAGGCAGAGGGTTTATTTTCAATGGTCTTGGAGATCATCTTAGATTAGTGCCATGTTTAACATAGGGAATGACTAGAGAATGGGATTAGACTGGGTGGGATGAAAGTGTGAACTGTGAGTGGGTTTAGTGGATTATTTAAGGGTGCTGGGAGTTAAGAACACTGGGGTGGAGTGGGAGGGATGTCAAACGTGCTATTAGACTGGGTAGGACCAAGTAGATTGTGGAAGCAACACATAATGGGGGCGCAAATTACAGAAGCCATATTCTCTTCTCAAAGTCTTCAGGATGAGACTCCATGTGTCAACTCAAACTCCTGCGTTAAACTAGCGCATGAGAAGGGTCAAAAAGTCTAGACCATGCATTTGTCCCACCTTGATCATTTATATGGGTCAATTGCAGGCAAATGGGACCAGCATAGATTGACATCTAGGTCGGCATGGATGGGTTGGGCTGAAGGGCCTGTTTCTGTAGTAAGCAAGGGGCTGCAGATGCTGGTTTACAAATAAAGACATAAAGTGCTGGAGTAACTCAGCGGGTCAGGCTACATCCCTGGTGAACATGGACAGGTGACGTCTCAGGTTGGGGCCCTTCTTCAGGCCCATTTCTGTGTTGCATGACTATGACACAAGGTGGTCACCCAAGAAATGCTTGGCCACAAATACAAGCCTTGAACTGGACCACTGCGGCTCCTGGTACTGAACCTCTCGTCACTTCAGCACCATTACTCCAGCCAAAGACTGAACACAAGGGGCTTCCCAATGATCCACTGCCTGGACTGCTCCCAGGTTGTCTCATTGCTCCTCGCTGAGCTCAGGACATTCCACTCTCTGCCCTTAATGTCCCCAGGGTGTCTCAGTGCATCTGCTCTGCCAAAGATGTTTAGCTTAGTTTAGAGATACAGCAGATACCCGGAGAAAACCCATGCAGGTCACGGGTAAAATGTACAAACTCCGTGCAGACAGCACCATTGTCAGGATCGATCAAAGGTCTCTGGCACGGTAAGTGGGACAGGGGCATCAGGCAGCGACTCTACTGCTGTGCCACCGTGCTGCCATGTGTTTGAGATTCTCTTCACAAGGCAAAGGCTCACATCGAAGCCGATCTGTGAGAACGGGATGGTAATTGTTTTAGGTGGCGATCAGCTCAGCGTTAAATACCTCTCAGGATACCACTCAAAACCCTTAGTGGTCCTTTTGAAATAGAAGTGGCCATTGTAAGGGGAGGCCTTGTTTCAGCAACTCATCCCAGGCTCGAGTCCAAGACACATTGCAGCAGATCCTCGTGGCTCATTTAGTTATCGTTTAAACAGCAATTGTTCAACCTGATGTGTGGGAAGAAACTGCAAATGCTGGTTTAAACTGAAGATAGACATAAAATGCTGGAGTAACTCAGCAGGACCGGCAACATCTCTGGCGAGAAGAATGGGTGACCTTCCTTCGGGTCGAGACCCTTCTTCAAACTTAATTGTTTAACCTGACTCGGGCATTACAGAAAATAATGATTCGGGTTGTTATTAGGTGGCAAGGAATGCACCAGCCTCAACTCACTTTAAAACTGAGCATCAACAGCGTTAGTCTCATGACAACAAGCAGAGGAATGATTGCCTAGAAACAGCTACTTTCACAACACTTGTTCACCGAAACAAATGATCTAATAGCTTAGCGATGAGAATAACATAATGATCATAAACCAGGGATGGAGGAGGAACATTGAGTAAAAACCACCAGGGCTGTTTAAAATAACAGGTGGACAATGCAAGGTGAACATGAATGGTGGATAGGTCACGGAGAAGTGCCAAGGGTGTAAATAAACACGGCACCTTTGAGGCTTGATAATTAAACTATTAAAAATGTTTAACTGGCAGGTACATAAAGATCATAAGGTGCAATAAAGTCATTAGATAGCATTCAGGAGCAGGGAGCCAATTAATTTATCTCACAGATTTTCCCCAGGCATGAATGGGATTGTTTAGGTGTTACATACACTAAAGGCACGCCTCACTTTCACCTACCCTGCATGGAGTTCCCCATTGTCCAGGGAAGCTGCTCATTTACATTCTGCTGCTTGCATCAGCACTTCTACAAAGGTGTAGGGACACCCACTTTAGCTCGGGTTTTCTCGGCTCAGTCCCAAGTGCCATAGACACACTAGTCAAACCTGTTTTGGTTTCTGTGTTGGAGCCTTTGATGCTCTGCTCACATCAAAGCTGGAGCAGGCCCAGAAAGTCAAATCCAACATGATGGAGAGAGGTAGCCACTTCCCAGAGTAACGTCTTGGGTTGAAGTCCCACTCCATGGGTTCCAAGCACCTAATCTTGGCCAATTGGCTCTCCTCCACTTCTCATTACCAATTCAGGCCTCAGGGCGAGTACTGGCTGATCCAATAGTGGTGGCAAAGTTATGCAATGCCCTGCCAGTGCTAGAGCCCTCAGGTGCTAAGAGTGGGCCGATAAAAGGGTCTTCTTCTTGCATATTGGGTGCACAGCCTAAAGTTGTAGGATGACTTGTTCTATTTGATCTTATTTGATTGTGCACGCCGGGTTGATTGCATTCGTCGAAACAGGGCGGACAACGTGAAAGTTGCAATCTTCCACCCCAGTAGGAGGGTGAACCAGGATAAAGCCTCCAGTGCTTTCAAGGTAGGTTGCAGGAGGCGCCCCCAGGACACAAGGTGACCGGGCGAGGAGAGGGGGGGGACGGCAGTTAGCGGGAACTGCTCCAGAACATCGAGCGGGCGGGAAGAAGTTTGGACTTGAATAATGGCGCCAAAAATGGCAGCACCCGCATGTGTAAAATATGCAAAAGAAATTTCACTGTGCAGTTGCATATGTGACAAATCAAGTATTATTGACGCTCTCGCTGAAGAGCCAGCAACGAGTGTTCATCGACGGTCTGTGGCCCTCCCATCATCTGTACTCGGACTTGTGGTTACTCATAACACATGGCTGGACAAGAGATTCTACTGGGCTCAACTCCATATTTACACTTGGTCATCTATGGTCCCTAAATCTTAGGCTCCGGTCTTCCATTACCCAGGGGTCAAGATGCTCTTTCATCAATTGATGCTTGAGGCAGCAATATTCCCCTTACCCACTCCACCCAGACAAAGGCCTGATCACTGCCCCCATCCTTGATCCAGCCTTGCCCCCTAGCCCGGGCGTAGGACCCATCCACCACTCCTGGCCGCATCCCTCAAGTACCTGCTCACCCCCAGGCTCCCATCATGTCTGCCACCACCGTGCCAGGAAAGTCTCTAACCTCCACCCACCCACCCTGCACTTGCCCCAGTCCCTATGGAAACGCTCACATACATTGCAGGCTAGGACTCGCCGATCATGCCCGTACATGGAGCAGGATGCCTGAAAGATCACAATGAATTTATTCGACCAACACAATAATGCAGAGACTGCCAATATTTCGCACAGCACTTAAACAAACAAATTGTCGTGAAGTAGGTGTGGCGGGTGAGGTTTTGCCAGTAAATATCCCTTCTCTCTCTCTCCACTTCCTCCTCTTCTGCCAAGTTACTGGCTGGCTTGTTCCATTGACTTTTTAAATGCAGCTTTCAAGGCCAGAACCTCAGTACATCAACTCCCACTTACTCCCAGACCCTGGGTCTAGAAAACCAAACTGCTAAAAATAGTGGATTGTACACAAAACACATTTTGTCTGCAGCAGTAGAATGGAACAAACAAGAGGCCCTGTCATTCTTTGCACACATTCTATTTCCATCTTATGGGTGCCAACTAATGCTGTGCAACATCTTCACAGACCGGTGACACGGTGGTGCATTAGTAGAGTTGCTGCCATTGACTTGGGTTCGGTCCTGACAATGGGTGCTGCCTGGACAGAGTTCGTACATTCTCCCTGTGACTGTGTGGGTTTTCTCCGGGTGCTCCAGTTTCATCCAACAGTCCAAATATGTACAGGTTTGTACGTTAATTGACTTCGGTAAAGATTGTAAATTGTCCCTATTTGTAGGATAGTGCTAGCTTATGAGGATCGCTGGTTGATGTGGTCTCGGTGGGCCGAAGGGCCTGTTTCCGCATTGTATAACTAAACCAAAGCAAACCACTGTTCACAAACTAAACACGGCACTCAACATGGGTTCTGTCACGGTCTCTGAGCCACCTCAGGGTAGGAATATTTCAGACCAGTACAATTCTTGTTCTTGCGAGACAGGGATTAAAGAACAGCGCAGGGCTACACTTGCTCGATCCTTCACTGAAGTAAAGGATGCTTGATATAGATGGAACTGAGTGGTTCGTTAAGCAAGTCCTACGTTACCTACAGAAAGCCAAAATAAGTTATCCCTCTCTCTTCTTCGAGTAACAGAACAGTCCTAGAGTCACACGGCACGAAAAAACAGGCCCTTCAGCCCATCGTTTGCAGACCAAATATTTTATTCTCTCGACAATCCTTACCCATTGCCTCCTTCAGGGAAGTACTTTTGCAGAAAGGCTTGAGAGACTGTAGCAGTGCTGGTGACTGATGCAAGTAGCGATGAATGTAGGCAGAGTGAAACTCAACTGTTTATTCACAATATTGGGATTACAGTGACATTGTAATAATTCTAAACCATTATCTATTATTTTGTAAGCCTTCAGTAAAATTTCCAATTAGCTATAATACCCACTTTGTGAATCAACACTTGAGCACTTTCTGTAATTAGTGCTCTGCAGCAAAATAATTACGGGATTGATTGCATCAAATGTGTAATAATAAAGTGAGCAGTTTCAAGACATTTAAATATTTGTTTTATCTTCTTGTTATGTTGATTCACTAATCCAGGAGCAGGACTGGTTACCCGAAACTGCTCTGGAAGAAAAGAAAGTTCTTCTTTTCAGCATTGAAGTCATAGAGAATGACAAGAGAAAGGCTATTTGCTTAATAGCACGTAACATGAGATTTTGGACATGTAGTGAGAATTTTTAAAAAATTAGTTTCTGGGAATTTGAAATAACTACAGATGATGCTGGAAAAACTCGGGTCGGGCAGCATCAAAGGGAAACAGTGAATGTTTCAGTTTCCAAGAAAATCAGTTGAGCTTTTCCAGCATTTTCTGTTTTATTTTTGGACACATATCCCAATGAAATCTGATCCCATGAGAAATGACACCAGGTCTCCATTAACCTGGATGTAAAATGCATTGGACCATAGCATTTGTGAATGTAATGAAATCATCAACGTGCACAATGCATATCACGCAGAAATTACATGAAATTATTGCCATTTTACACCTGCATTGGCGCCGATCTTTGCACAAGCGCAATTCAGGCAGCAGTTCTCCGCGCTGTTCAGAGTCCACCCTTCAGAGGTGAGCTCCGCAGATTTAAATGCAAGAAGGTTCTGAGGTCCTGGGTGCAGAAGGTGTACGAGCACCTGGAGAGGAACTCAGTTGTGAAAGGTGTTCTTTCAAGCTGAGATTCAGGAGGTACCATGAGCCCCGTCACATCTCACCTCCTCTGCTACTGAATATGCCGTGTAAACCCGAAGAAGGGTATCGACCCGAAACATCACCTATCCATGTTCTCCAGAGATGCTGCTTAACCTGCTGAGTTACTCCTGCACTTTCTGTCCTTTTGCCCAAAGGTACATTCCATTTTGGGTGGAATTGCAGTGGGAGGGGTGGGAGGAGGGGAGGGGGGTAGGGGGGTGGGGAGGGGAGAAGGAGTGCCCTGTGAACTCTGAACATTTGGCTAAATGCAATGAATATGGACCAAACTCAAGCAAATGGCATAATCTCAGATAGGCATGATGGTCGGCAAGGTGGAGTTGAGCCTAAAGGCCTAATTACGGTGCTGTAATACTCCATGACTCTATGATAACCTCTAAGCCTTTTCTATCCATGTACCTGTACCAATGTTTTTTTAAACATTAAACATTAAAACTGTACCCTCCTCAACAGCTTCCTCTGGCAACTTATTTCATGTACCCATCACCCTTCATTTGAAAACGTTGCCCTTCAGATCCTCCATGACTCTGTAGTGACCATCTACAAGAGGAGCAGTATCACAGGACAAGGTGACAGCTCTGAGCACTTCCATCACAAGCTTTTAGTGGAATCAAAATGGCATATCCTAGAGTTGCATTAAAATACCAGGGTTCATCTACAGACAATGCATCCAGTTAACCCAGAGGACCAGATATTCACTGGCCGGAATGCATGTGATAAATCATCAGCAGTGGCAGAGTTCTCACTTACCTGCGATTTCCACAATGTCTCCAGGCACAATGTCTCGAGCTTTGATTCTCTGCACAGCCTTCCGGTCCATGCGGTACACCTTGCCCATCTCGGGTTCATACTCTTTGAGCGCCTCGATGGCATTCTCTGCGTTCCTTTCCTAAAAATGTGCAGAGAGTCGTCACTGGCGGGTATCACCACAGTTTAATGAAGCAAAGCAAGAATTTCATTGTCCTATTAGGGACACATGACAATAAACTCACTTGAACCTGAACCTTATCAGCGCAGCACTCACTCTAGCCTGCCGAGACATGTGGGGATCCCTAATAATCCTGCACCTATTGGATCACTTTAAAGGACATTTCAGAGTCAGGCCCACTGATATCTCAACCATCTGGTTGAGCAAGTACCCCTGATCCCCCTAGGGCAGTTAAAGGAATATCAGCAACTGTGATGGCCCAAGGTAAGAGAATTCCTCCTTAAATTTCTACCACTAGGGCGGCACAGTCGTGTAGCGTTAGAGCTGACACCTTGCAGTGACAGAGAACCAGGTTCGATCCTGACTACAGACGCTGTCTGTGCAGTGTTTGTACATTCTCCCCGTGACCTGCGTGGGTTTTCTCCAGTATCTCTGGTTTCCTCCCACACTCCAAAGTTGTATAGTTTTGTAGGTTAAATGGCTTGATAAAATTGTAAATCGTCCCTAGTGTGTGTGTGTGTGTGTGTGTGTGTGTGTAGGACAGTGTTTGTGCACGGGGATCGCTGGTCAGGGAGGACTTGGTGCGCTGAAGTGCCTGTTTCTTCACTGTAACTCTAAACTAAACCAAACTTAAATTACAATTCTGAGCCTTTTTCTAAACCTCTCCATGTTAGTCCTATGCTTTGTTGCATAGTTTTAAGTACTGTCTAACCTGTGCCTATTTCTTTCCAATACTAAGAGAACCCCATCTTCTCCAATCTTTGCCAGAAGGTCAACCTTGGAAATTTTATTTGACACGTTCTGAAGTGCTCTCCATCTTTATGCCAGATGGAGTCAGACACGCAGATCAACCACACAGCCAACTACACATCCATCCAAATGCAATGCTGTGCAAGTTTGGTATCAATTCGATTTTCAATTACATTCCTGGAGATTTAAAAAATATTATGGACACAGATTTTTTCTTTTAAACGTATGAACTTCTTTTATGGCTTCTAACAACTCAATTATTTGTATTCAAGAAGGAACTGCAGATGCTGGAAGATCGAAGGTACACAAAAATGCTGGAGAAACTCAGCGGGTGCAGCAGCATCTATGGAGCGAAGGTAATAGGCGACGTTTCGGGCCGAAACCCTTCTTCAGACTGATGGGGGGGGGGGGGGAGAAGGAAGGATAAAGGGAGGAGGAGGAGCCCGAGGGCGGGGGGATGGGAGGAGACAGCTCGAGGGTTAAGGAAGGGGAGGAGACAGCAAGGGCCAGCAAAATTGTGAGAATTCAACGTTCATGCCATCCGGACGCAAGCAACCCAGGCGGAATATGAGGTGCTGTTCCTCCAATTTCTGGTGTTGCTCACTCTGGCAATGGAGGAGACCCAGGACAGAGAGGTCGGATTGGGAATGGGAGGGGGAGTTGAAGTGCTGAGCCACCGGGAGTTCAGGTAGGTTATTGCGGACTGAGCGGAGGTGTTCAGCGAAACGATCGCCCAACCTCCGCTTAGTCTCCCCGATGTAAATCAGCTGACATCTAGAGCAGCGGATGCAGTAGATGAGGTTGGAGGAGATACAGGTGAACCTTTGTCGCACCTGGAACGACTGCTTGGGTCCTTGAATGGAGTCGAGGGGGGAGGTGAAGGGACAGGTATTGCATTTCTTGCGGTTGCAACCGAAAGTGCCCGGGGGGGGGGGGGGGGGTACGGGAGGGAAGGGAAGAATTGACAAGGGAGTTCCAGAGGGAGCGGTCTTTGCGGAAGGCAGACATAGGGGGAGATGGGAAGATGTGGCGAGTGATGGGGTCACGTTGGAGGTGGCGGAAATGGCGGAGGATTATGTGTTGTATTTGCCGGCTGGTGGGGTGAAAGGTGAGGACTAGGGTGACTCTGCCCTTGTTGCGAGTGTGGGGATGGGGCGAGAGAGCAGTGTTGCGGGGTATGGATGAGACCCTGGTGCGAGCCTCATCTATGGTGGCGGAGGGGAATCCCCGTTCCCTGAAGAACGAGGACATTTCCGATGCCCTGGTGTGGAACGTCTCAACCTGGGAACAGATGCGGCGTAGGCGGAGGAATTGGGAGTAGGGGATGGAGTCTTTACAGGGGGCAGGGTGGGAAGACGTGTAGTCCAGATAGCCATGTGAGTCAGTTGGTTTGTAGTGTATGTCGGTCAGAAGTCTGTCCCCTGCGATGGAGATGGTGAGGTCAAGGAATGGTAGGGAAGTGTCGGAAATGGTCCAGGTGTATTGGAGTGCTGGATGGAAGTTGGTGGTGAAGTGGATGAAGTCAGTCAGTTGTGTGTGGCTGCAGGAGGTGGCCCCAAAGCAGTCGTCAATGTAACGGAGGTAGAGGTCGGGGATGGGGCCCTGGTACGTATTGAACAAGGATTGTTCAACGTACCTGACAAAGAGGCAGGCGTAGCTGGGGCCCATGCGTGTGCCCATAGTTACGCCTTGTGTTTGGAGGAAATGGGAGGAGTCAAACGTAAAGTTGTTGAGGGTGAGGACCAACTCCGCTAGGGCCCACCCTGCCCCCTGTAAAGACTCCATCCCCTACTCCCAATTCCTCCACCTACGCCGAATCTGTTCCCAGGATGAGACGTTCCACACCAGGGCATCGGAAATGTCCTCGTTCTTCAGGGAATGGGGATTCCCCTCTGCCACCATAGATGAGGCTCGCACCAGGGTCTCATCCACACCCCGCAACACTGCTCTCTCTCCCCATCCCCGCACTCGCAACAAGGGCAGAGTCACCCTAGTCCTCACCTTTCACCCCACCAGCCGGCAAATACATAATCCTCCGCCATTTCCGCCACCTCCGACGTGATCCCACCACTCGCCACATCTTCCCATCTCCCCCTATGTCTGCCTTCTGCAAAGACCGCTCCCTCCGCAACTCCCTTATCAATTCTTCCCTTCCATCCCGTACCACCCCCCCCCGGGGCACTTTCCGTTGCAACCGCAAGAAATGCAACACCTGTCCCTTCACCTCCCCCCTCGACTCCATTCAAGGACCCAAGCAGTCGTTCCAGGTGCGACAAAGGTCCACCTGTATCTCCTCCAACCTCATCTACTGCATCCGCTGCTCTAGATGTCAGCTGATTTACATCGGGGAGACTAAGCGGAGGTTGGGCGATCGTTTCGCCGAACACCTCCGCTCAGTCCGCAATAACCTACCTGAACTCCCGGTGGCTCAGCACTTCAACTCCCCCTCCCATTCCCAATCCGACCTCTCTGTCCTGGGTCTCCTCCATTGCCAGAGTGAGCAACACCGGAAATTGGAGGAACAGCACCTCATAACCCGCCTGGGTTGCTTGCATCCGGATGGCATGAACGTTGAATTCTCCCAATTTTGCTAGCCCTTGCTGTCTCCTCCCCTTCCTTAACCCTCGAGCTGTCTCCTCCCATCCCCCCGCCCTCGGGCTCCTCCTCCTCCCTTTTTCCTTCCTTCTCCCCCCCACCCCCCATCAGTCTGAAGAAGGGTTTCGGCCCGAAACGTCGCCTATTTCCTTCGCTCCATAGATGCTGCTGCACCCGCTGAGTTTCTCCAGCATTTTTGTGTACCTTCAATTATTTGTATCCCTGGTCCCTTTGGTCTGCAATTCCATTCAAACCCTGATTTGCCAAGGAGCACAAAATGCATTTCTTCGTATCATTTGCTTGAAGTCATTTACTATCTAATAAAACTTGCATAATGTCTTTGTATATTTTGCCACAATCCTCCAAACTATAACCATAATAGGACTTTGAAACTGTATTTCTAATCGAGTCTGTTTCTATAAATTGCCTACCTCCACCAATGTAAAGCACTTTGGCCAACGAGAGTTGTTTTTTTAAATGTGCTATATAAATAAAAGTGACTTGATGCGACTTGACTATAGGCAGCACGGTGGCACAGCTGTGGAGTTGCTGCCTTGCAGCACCAAAGGCCTGGGCTTGATCCTGAGAATGGTTGCTGTTGGTACGGTGTTTGTACGTTCTCCCTGTGATTGCTTGGGTGATTTGATTCCCTCCCACATTCCTAGGTGCAGGTTTGTATGCTAATTGACTAAATTGTCCTTCGTGTGTCGGATAGAACTAGTCTGAAGAAGTGCCTCGACCCTAAACGTCACCCACCCCTTCTATCTGGAGAAACTGCCTGTCCTGCTGAGTTACTCCAGCATATCGTATACGGGCGATGGTTGGTTGCCGTGGACTCCTCAGGCCAGAGGGCCTGTTATGAGGCTGTATGTCTAAAACAGAAAACTAAAACTAAAACCTGCAGCAGTTGCAGGTCAAATCCTTATTGAATACCATTTCCACAAGTTCACATATCTCAGTAGTTAATCTTCATCAGAAGGAACAGAAGATAACACCATTTCTTGCTCCCTCTCTACTCTCAATCAAACCATGGAAAACCATTTATCCAACTTAGCACCAATATTGCTCAATACCAACACCGTACCAGGAAATCTCTGTTTGGAAAAGTTCACAATTGATCCAGAATCTATGACATTTGGGGGAAGAGAAACCAAATGTTAACTGTCCTTCCCTGAAAATGTGCTTTCTGACTCCACGTGTTAATAATTGCCAAGTTATCTCTGTCACTTCTGGATTTCCCTATAAGAGGAAACAGCCTTTACTGTAACTATCTGCCCTAACTATTCCTTTTTCATGTTTATATAGCGTGAGATCGCTTTCAGTACCTCCTGTACCATGTAAGCTCAAGTGAATACATACTAAGTTCGAACAATGGGTCTTTTCAATTTAATCCCTTCAATTCTCAGTTACATTCTTATAATCATCTGAACCACAGCAGATCTATGTAGCTTTCTAGATAATGTTTGATAAGCTGCAATTGTTAACATTGCCGTTACGGGTGGTCGGGACTTATTGCAATACTCTAAATATGGTTCATCTTGATATTCCAGTTCCCCTGAGAACAAACTACCATTCCATGAGCACTTTTGTTAATGCTTTCCATCTGTTAACTAGCTTAAACCCCGAGACATAAACACTCATTTCTCTGCTCTCTACAATTCTCAGCATTAACAGCGCCTTCTGATTTATCTTTCTTGGACCTAGAATGAATTTCAATTATCATAGATTTGCCTTTGCTGTAATCTATGCCCCTTTGTAACTTTCTGTTCCTTTCTGAACCAAGTTTCCCAATTTAGTATCCAATTTGGATATATAACTCTATGATTCATCATGTGTAGGAAAAAACTGCAGATGGTGGTTTAAATCAAAGGTAAACACAAAATGCTGGAGTAACTCAGCGGGACAGGCAGCATCTCTGGAGAGAAGGAACTCCTATCTGTAATTGCAAACTCGCTTCCAAAACCTTGCACTTTCATTTCTACTAATAGTGATGACATCTGTAGACACTCCCTCATCCATCGCCTCAGTCATCCCAGAAGTGTGGCTGGGTAGACATGACCTTTCTTCCACACATCCCTTCTCTGACCAGATCAGGAGCTTAGTCTATGCCAGATGCAGTAGGTCCCCCACCATTAATATTAAACCACTCTCCTCCCCGCTCAACCACTGATTCAATATATGATGTTTGCTGTCTCTCCCTTGGGGGCAATACGACTTATTCGTCGTATCCCCCCTCTCTGCCTCCGTCTGCACTGAGGCCTAATGGCGGAGCTGGCGACCTTGGGACTCCGGAGGCAGAGCCAGTCAGGACTTGCCCTGGACTCGCTCCCGTGAGGGCGGCCTAGCTCGGGGCTGGAACTGCGCTCCCGTGAGGACGGCCTGGCGAGGGGCCGAGACTCTCCCGTGAGGGGCTGTGGCACTCCCGTTGACGTGGCCCAGCCCGAGGGAGGAACGGCGCTCCCGTCGGAGTGGCCCAGCCCGAGGGAGGAACGGCGCTCCCGTCGGAGTGGCCCAGCCCGAGGGAGGAACGGCGCTCCCGTCGGAGTGGCCCAGCCCGAGGGAGGAACGGCACTCACGTGAGGGCGATCCGGCTCGGGGCTGGAACGGCGTTCTGGCAGTGGCGACCCGAGTCCGGGGTTCAGCCGCGGGCCAGCGGCTGCGTCCGCTGGACTGAAGGGCGGCAGCTTCGACCACCCCGGGCCGCGGTGTTTGAACCGGCCCGTTGCGGGGTTCGGTGAGCCGCGGGACTGTTTGTACCATCGCCCGGTGGGGTATCGCCTCAGCGCAGAGGGAGAAGAGGAGGGAAGAGACTGCAGCCCTAAGATTTTTGCCTCCACCACAGTGAGGTGCTTGGAGGACTCACTGTGGTGGATGTTAATTTGTGTTTATTGTTGTTATTATTGTATGATGTATGTATGACTGCAGGCACGAAATTTCGTTCAGACCGTAAGGTCTGAATGACAATAAAGGCATTCAATTCAATTCAGTAATCACCCTTCCTGTCCACACCGACCAACCTGCCCCATCTACTCTAGTCCCACCTGCCTGCTTTTGGACTATATGTCTCTAAATGTCTCTTAAATGTTGCGATAGTACCTGCCTCAACCACCTCTTCTGGCAGCTAGTTCCATACACCCACCACCCTTTGTGTAAAAAAGTTACACCTCGGGTTCCCATTAAATCTGTGCTGTCTGTACGGAGTTTGTAAGTTCTCTTCGTGACCTGCGTGGATTTTCTCCGAGATCTTCGGTTTCCTCCCGCACTCCAAAGACGTACAGGTTTGTAGGTTAATTGGCCTGGGTTTGTATATTTGATACAAGTGTAAATTGACCTTAGCGTGTGCTGGCTTCTGTTAACGTGCAGGGATCGCTGGTCGGAGCGGACTCGGTGGGCCTGTTTCCACACTGTATCTCTAAACTAAAGTAAACTTAATTTGGTGTTGTGAAAAACTTGGAAGATTCCTCAATGGTTCATTTCCATACGGTACAAGAATGGTGCCAGTTCTGGGGCAGTGAAACACCACTCCCCCCCCTCCCCTCCGATTTAATGATCTGTGTGTTTGTGTACAGAGCAATTATTTAGTAACCAGTCCCCACCCTGACTTTGATGCAGCAATTTCTAAACATTCCAACATAGAAACAAGAGGTGCAGTTGCAGGATCAGATAAACTTTACCAACAAGTCTATTCAGCCCATGGCTCCATTCTAAAAATATGTTCCAGCCCAACGCCACCTCCCAGCACCGGGACTGAAGATCAGCAGCTCACAGATTTTCAAGTACATATCCAAGCACTCTTTCAATGTGATGACGATTTCTCCCACCTTCTCAGACAGAGTTATAGACACCTTTTTGCCCTCTGGGTGTACGTTTCTTTCTCCTCAGCTCCCCTATAACCCCTCTCCCAATTAGCAGTTTTTGTTTCAAGAGAAAGTAACCTTATTCCAACTTCCCTCACATTAGGGTTTTCCAGTCCTGGCCACATCCTGTCTCCTCTGCACCAACTCCAGTGCCATCGCTCCTTTCCTGTGATGACCAGTCGAGCTGTGGTCCAACCGGTGTGGCATGGTTACATTCAAAACTGTGGTGCATTGAAACGACTTCTCTCAAAGGTCAGTGCATCTGTGGGGTTCTCCGTCCCCCAAGAATGTGAAGGCCACATCATTAGATGCATTTAAAGTGGAGGTAGATTAATATTTGAAAGTTCAAGGAATAGAGGCACAGAAGCCAGCGTGGATTATATCAAATGGCAAAGCTGGCTTGAAGGTCCTGACTGCCTTCTTCTATGTTCCTGTGCTCTTAATCTTGTGCATTTGCAATTTATCTCCCCAAGTATGAAACTATTTATGTCTCCCTGTGCTCTTTCCCACTTCTGTCAATTTCATCCAATTCACGGTCAAATTCTGTTGCACATGCAAACTTCTTTATCGCTCCCTGTGCATCAGTCTAAATGATTTATATACATTATTAAAAGCAAATGACTAAATACTGAGCCCTGTGGAACTCTACTGATAAAGGCTTTCCTATCACATAAACACATGTTAACCACTTCCGTTTCCGCCCACTGGGCCAATTTACGATCCAGCCTCTCGGAGATCCTTGAGTTTGTATACGTTTGCCCAGTCTGCTACGTGGGACCTTGCCAGGTTCGGCAAAAAATTCACCAGCCCCTTCAATCCTCCTTGCTACTTCCTCACAGAATTCACGTCATTAGGCTGACGCAACCATCCCTTAACAAGCCTATGCCCATTGTCCCAAAATAATCAGCATCTTCCCAAATGAAGGTCCGCACTGACCATTAGAACTGATCCAATAACTTTCCCACCACTGAAGTTATAATTACTCAGATCATCACCCTCTTTACACAACAGCACCACGCGAGCAGTCCTCCTACACCATCCTGTCATTGGGGAGATTGAGGAAATGGAGCTCAGAGCCTCTTCTGCTTCCTTCAATTCCCTGTTTCATGAGATGTATCTATTTTCGAAAATGCTACATCTCTTAATACTTCCTTTTTCACAAAGTTTATCCTGTTCAATGTTTTACACTCACATCCTCCTTAACTCCAACTTTAATATTTGTCTCCACTTTTGTAAAGACAGTGCAGTGCTCATTCAGAACTCTCTGCATATTCTCTACCTCCATACGCAGGGCATGCTTTTGGTCCCTAATCTTTGGCCCCCTCGCTTTCCTTCCTTGTCCTCTTGTTCTGCGTGCACCGACACAACATTTGTGGATTTTGTGAGATATCATCTGTGTTTTATCATCTCCTTTGACTGTCCCTCCCTTCTAGGCTTTCACTTACAATGTCTCAAGGCCTGGTAGAGGATAGGTTGCTGCTCATGATTATTGCTGATTAGGCTATTTGTGAGGAGTGACAGATTGAGGGTCCCACCACCAACATTCATTTATAAAGCACAGCATCCAAGCCGAGTTCAGCACCGTTGCTGCTTCACAGTGCCCGAGACCCAGGTTTGATCCTAAATGCGGGTGATGTCTGTACGGAGTTTGCACGTTCTCCCTGTGACGGCTGGGTTTTATCCGGATGCTCCAGTTTCTTCCCACATTCCAAAGACGTGAAGGTTTGCAGGTTAATTGGCTTCTGTAAACTATCCCTAGTGTGTGGGATAGAACTAGTGCGCAGGCGATCGTTGGTCCGTGTGGACTCAGTGGGCTGAAGGGCCTGTTTCCACACTGTATCTCGACACTAAACCTGCTGGGATATACGACCAGGTGTGGATGGAGAGGCACGCTGGGTTGGGTAGGGGGAAATAAAACCAAAGATGGGTGAATAATGTTGTAACATAGAGTGCTTACCTGCCAAACGCCAACTAGAGCATTCACTATCAGGATTAGGAGGATCACAAAGGGTTCCACGAATGCCGTGATGGTTTTCTCATCCTCAAACCAAGCCAAGACCTGGAATACAAAAGTAGCCATGAGTCCCCGATATCTTCTCAGATGCAGCATTTCTCCCACAGGATTAGCCAGGCCAGGCCCCAGGGACAAACCAGTGCATCAAAGAGTTCATTGCCATGATTTACCTGACCACCCTTCTCGGGCTGAAGTCCACACCCTTCCCTAGAGCTGACAGTCCACACAATCCTGGCAGCGGGACTGGACCCAAAACATTAACTCCATTTCACTTTCCACAGATACTGCTTATGCTACTGAGTATTTCCAGCACTTCTTGTTTTTTTTTTAAGATACAGATTCTTTAACATACTCACAATTTGTATGCCCCTGTCCCACTTAGGAAACCTGAACGGAAACCTCTGGAGACTTTGCGCCCCACCCAAGGTTTCCGTGCGTTTCCCGGAGGTTTTTGTCAGTCTCCCTACCTGCTTCCACTACCTGCAACCTCTGGCAATCACCTGCAACCTCCGGAGACCGCACGGAAACCTTGGGTGGGGCGCAAAGTCTCCAAAGGTTTCCGTTCAGGTTTCTTAAGTGGGACAGGGGCATCAAAAGCCATTCCAATGAATAGTAAAGATTAGAATAATAGGATCTCGACCTTAAACGTCACCTATTCCTTTTCTCCAGAGATGCTGCCTGACACGCTGAGTTTTGTGTCTATCTTCAGTGTAGATTCAATTGATCGTGAACAGAATAAGCTGCCTAATCCCAAAATGAATCCCCAGGGGGACTCACTTTTCTTGCCCCTGTTCAACCACAAAATCCAATCACCGATGCAAGGGTCTGGTAATGGAATTGTGCAGAATCAACAGCGAGGGAAACGGTTAAATAATCCAGTATGAATGAAGAACCATCAGCTTCTTCTGGGTCAGCGCAGTGGCACAGCAGTAGAGTTGCTGCTTTACAGTGCGAGTGACCTGGGTTGGATGCTGTCTACGGGTGCTGTCTGTACGAGGTATGTAGGCTCTCCCCGCGAGTTTTATCTGAGATAGAAACATAGAAAGTAGGCCACTTAGCCCATCGAACCAGCACCGCCATTCAATATGATCATGGCTGATCATCTAAAAGCAGTACCCAGTTCCTGCTTTTTCCCCCCATATCCCCCGATTCTTTTAGCCCCAAGAGCTAAATCGAACTCTCTCTTGAAAACATCCAATGAATTTGCCTCCACTGCCCTCAGTGGAACAGAATTCCACAGATTCACAACTCTCTGGGGGGAAAAGTTTGGAGGCTGAGCAGTGGCCAATGGAAGCAAGGGATGTTACACTCACAGGCCAATGTGCAATGTGACTGCAATGAGGCGTGGTGGAGGGAGCCGCTGCAGGCCCTGCTGCAGCCTGGGGCTCAGTTTGCACCCGGAACACACGCGGTCTGCAGCAGCGCTAAGCAGATCAATACATCGCCGGGCCAGGACAATCCCTGCAACTACAACCCAGTGCTGTTGCTGGGACAATGAGCCTTTATGGCCAAGTTAAGGCGCAAACATATTTGACAAATCTGAACTTGAAGGGTACAGGACGTCGCTAGAAACACAGGAACTCGTGTACAGTTTGCGTGTCATCTACTATCTTATACTCTTGTACGCGAGTATGATTGTGCCTAATGTATAGTAAGATTGGTACTGAACTGCATATTTTTAAGAAAAATCACTATGCCTAGGTACGTGACAATGAAGTACATTGAACCATTGACCAATTGCGTTTAAGGTGGTGGTGATGAGTTGACACCTCTCTGCTGCAGTTTAAATTCCACAGAATGAGTCACTGAACAGGAACAGCTCAACAAATGTACACAAAATTGCTGGGGAAACTCAGCGGGTGCAGCAGCATCTATGGAGCGAAGGAAATAGGCGACGTTTCGGGCCGAAACCCTTCTTCAGACATAAGACTTTTTGAACACAGCTCAACAAATAGCAGGTCTTTGGCTTTTCAGGTTCAGCGCTGACTACCTGCAAGACCTATGCAGCTGCAGCCACCACCCTCCCCTTTCCAAACAAGATGTGCAACATATTTTTCCTGCAGGTGATGATACAGTAATCCTAAAGACACCACAATACACTCTAGGTGAGAACCACTCACAGCATCAAGCAGTTTTTTTCCTCATCTTGCTCACCAATGATCAAGGTAAATGAGATAGCTTAACCATCCACCCTGCAACAGCACTCCTGGTCGGCACCATCCAGAACCGCCTGCCCATTTCATTACATTCCCTCCACCGTCAGTGCAACGTGGCTGCGGTACGTGTTACCCTTAACGTGCACTGTAGGTGCTCCCCAGGCTCCTGACTGCACCTCACACATAGAGCCATGACTTCCAAAAATGAGCACAGTAGGTTCTGCACGTTCCTGCCCAATTCTAATCCCCTTGTGAATACCCGTTGAGTGTCTCCAACATTTTTGGTTTTGATTTCATATTTCCCACCAGGTGAAATTTTTGATTTGATTTTGCCTCTGCCTGCCAACGGTTGGTAGAAACTGAATGCACAGCTATGAACCCCAGGCTTTGCCTGACGTGGCACTGTCTGGATATGTGCATGTGCATTCATCAGCGTTTGAGCCAATATTCCTCTTTTCACACCAACAATAAGTTATTCTTCTTATTTCTGTGCGTGGGTCCTTGTTGGCCTTGATCCAACATTAATTCCATGAAAGGCGTGAAGTAACCAGTCTGAGCAAGAGCAGACCTTGCTCAACAACATTCTTTACCTTTATCAGTGAAGGGCCTGTGTCCAAGTTGTCTCTAAACCTAATCTAAAATTGTATCTATACTAAAACGTTAGTGAATTCAGTGGTGGGGAGAGGGGGCTCTCTGATCTACAGGTTGTTCCCAGGTACATACTGAAGCGAACATCAAGTGCTTCAGGACGATCTTCATCTCGGTGGAAGACACACTTGGGCCTTCCTGAAACCCATTGGTCTTGCCATACAACTCAGCAGATCAAGCAGCATCTCTGGAGAATGTGGGAAGGTGATGTTTTGGGTCGGGACTTTTCTTCAAATAGGCATGGTAGATGGAGCACCAAAACATTGCTAGTTTGACCATCTCAATTGAGAAAACAAATGCAGAGTATTTTTTGAATGTCAAATTAGGAGGAAAAAATAATACGTTGGCCTTTATTGCAAGAAGATCCAGCTATGACAGTAGAGATGGTTTACTTCAATTATACAGGGCCCTTGGTGAGACCACAGCTCAGGAGGTGTGTGAGATCTTGGTCTCATGGCCTAAACGGATATTCTTGCAGAAGGGGGGATATGTAGCAAAGATTTACTCGACTCCTCCCCAGGATGGTGAGTCTATCAGAAAAGAAATGCTACATAAAATTAAGAGGGTTATAGGTAGAGTAGACTGCAGGAATATTTTCCCCTCGCTAGGAGTGAATTAAACTAGAGGCATAGATTTAGGGCAAGGGAGATGACATTTTGAGGGGACCATTATCACCTAGAAATTGGCAAGTAGCTGGAATGCATTGGCTGAAAGACTGAAAAAATGAAAGGCGACTCGTGAAACTTCCAAAATCCTTATGGCACTTCCCTTGCCAGGGGAGTCTGGACCCTGGGATCATGGTCTCAGAATAATGGGTAGGCCATTTGAGACAGTTAAGCAGCTATTCTTCTCTCGGAGGCTGGCAAAACTTAGGAATTCTCTACAATGCAAGGGCCTGAAGGCTCAGATATTGATCATGGTCAAAACAGAGACTGGTAGATCACGTGTACTGAGGGAATGGAGGGATAAGGAGATAAGTCAGGGAAAGAAGTGTCGGAGGTAGGTGGTCAGATGGAAGTGTGTTGAATGGCACAGCAGGCCATAGATTTACTGCCCCAGATCAGAGAGCCCCCTCTCCTCAACACAGAATTCACTAACGTTTTAGTATAGATACAGTTTTAGATACCGCTTGGACACTCGCCCTTCAGCCCACCGAGTCTACACTGACCAGCAATCACTGGTACACTAGTTCTATCCTACATGGGAACATGTGGATGCAATACAAGTGCCTGAATCCTTGCTGGGCCCACCCAATGGCTACAATGTTTATGTACTATTGTATCTTTAGCTGATTTCTATTTGTTGCGCGCTGGGAGAAAATATTGACACTGACGATATGAATTTTGGGAATGCAAAAGCAGAGTAAAACAAAATAACAACTGGATGGACAAAACTTCATTGAGCATCTAGTTAATGGGGTAAAAGAGCATGAACCTGGTTTTGAACTCTCCACATGCATGAACGGATATGGTTGCAACAGGTTTTATACTGGACAAGGCTGCCCCACACTGAGGGTCACACTATACTCTAGCCCACGCTATCCCCACATCCTGCAATGTGTTAAGAATTTGGTGTTACCACCTGTAAATCAAACCATTGTCCAACACAATGAGTTTAGAAGGACGAGGGGGTAACCTCATTCATAGAAAATAGTGAAAGGCTTGGATAGAGTAGATGTGGAGAAGATGTTTCCACTGGTGGGGAAGTCTAGGACCAGAGGCCCTAGCAACAGAATAAAAGGACGTACCTTTAGAAATGAGATGGAGGAATTTCTTTGGTCAGAAGGTGGTGAATCTGGGGAATTCATTGCCACTGAAGGCTGCGGAGGCCAAGTCAATGGATATTTTTAAGGTGGAGATTGATAAGATTCTTGATTAGAACGGGTGTGAGGGGTTCTGGGGAGAAGGCAGGAGAATGGGGTTGTGAGGGAAGAAAGATTAGTCATGATTGAATGGCGGAGTAGACTTGATGGGCCGAATGGCCTAATTCAGCTCCCATAACGTATGAACATGAATACACCCCTCACCCAGCCCCAGCTAAATGCCACATGCCCTCCCTCCCCCCTTAACAGTCAGAGGTAGAAGGTTGATTCCTTCTCCAGGCTACATGGAGCTGGTGAATGGACAGTCAAGGAAGGGGAAGAGAGGTCTGGAGCACGCAACATTCGCAGAGAACGTGTGCCGAGGAGGAACGTTCCCAGCCCAAAGCTCAGAACAGGTTCGGGAGAGTTGCCAAACTCTGAGCTCACACATGGCGGAGGGAAGCAGGCCGAAGATAAAACCAAGGCAAACAATCAGCCACAGGCAGGCTCCGTCCGGGTAAACAGGATTTCCTCAACTTGGCTCAAAATTAAAAAGATCACTTGCAATCGTCGACTTTGCCCAATGATGTTTACTGCCCCGTCTGATGCCCTGACCGCAGGATTCGACGGTTCGGCTCGGCCCGTGGTGGGTTTACCCCAGCCGGCAGTGAGCCCCCCAAATGCCTCCGCCTCAGTTTCCACAGATGCCACAAAAGCTGCGTATTTGCATGTTGCTTCATTTCGCGCCTTAATTTGCATAAGGCAAAGTCACGGCAACCGAAAAATATCCACATCGTCACGGCAACCAAAGGCTGCGTTTTCACTCTCTGAAAACCAGCTCTCCCCCTGTGCACGGCTGCACACACTCCCCATTCCTCTCCCTTCCCACTGCAACCCACCTCCCTCCTCCTGCAACTACTCCCAGCTAGCAGTCAAACAAATGACACAACTAGGAAGAAACGCATGCACTTTTGATCAAAGGCAAACATACCAAGATCCACCTTGCTTTGCATCAATTTGCTGCTCAGTTTGTTTAACAAATCCTACCCCGAGCAGAACTTGAACTTAGACGTTCAACACGTTTTATTTCAACAGCTTGAGACATCTCCTAAGCCAGGGAAGGATTACAGCTAAGAAACTTCAGACTCGCTCTGCATGTAAGCAGACTTCTTACTGCAGTGTCTTAACTGAGTAGCTACAAGAGTTACTAAGTTAAACTGGCCTCAGACGCAGTGACACAGAGGGACAATGGCCAACGGCTGACAGGCCAAACAATAGTAGAAATATTATTACAGTGCAACATACCCCACAAAAGGTTACCAGTCCCACTAAGATACTGGTTTTCAAACCAGTCTCAACCTCACCCATTATATTAAAAAAAAACTTGTACTTCAACATCATTTTAATGCCAATATCCAATAGAGATTGTGCTAACTCATACAGCTCAGCTGCCTCCTACCAAGCATGTATATCTATGTAAATAGACCAGGCTGCTTTGTGGGACTGTGTGGGGAGGGAGAACATGAAACAAGAGTGACAATACCTCCTCTTCTTCCCCTCCCTTTGCTCTCTCCTAATGTTAAAACTTTCATACCCCAGCCATTCAGTCCAGAGGAGGGGTCATGACCCAAAATGCAATGGTCCATTCCCCTCCGCAGATGCTGCCTGACCCACTGGAGTTCTTCCAGTCGTAGATTTTTTTTACTCCAGTTTTCAACATTTGCTGACTTGTGTCTCCATTTCCCACCATTGCTGGGCCTGAACCCCCTCAGTGCTGGGGTCACCCAGTGACGGCGATTACAAAAAGTGGTGGACACTGACCGGTCAATCACAGGCACTGACCTCCCCACCATCGGAGGGACCTCCCCACCATCGGAGGTGCTGTCTCAAAAATGCAACCAGTATCATCAAGGACCCACACCACCCTGGCCGCACTCCTATTTCACTCCTGGCATCGGGAAGGTGGTATAGGAGTCTGAAAACTAACATCCAGTTTCACGAACAGCTTCCTCCCAACAGCCATCAAGCCACTGAACACTATGAACTCCACCTAAACTCCAAACTGCCTAGGTTGTAATAGGGACTCGAGTGTTGTTTTGTTTTGCACTATGTTCAAACTTATTAAATTATTTATTTGTTTGTTTCGAAACCTGTCGTGCTGCTGCAAGTAAGAATTTTATCTTTCCGTTTTCAGAATACGTGACAATAAAACACTCTTAACATGTTTTGGTTTAGCTTTCTAATCAACAATCTACAGTCTCATCTCAATCACAACATCAGGGCAAAACACCTAAGGAGTCCTGGCCAATATTTGAAGGCGATTTGAACACTTGCTCAAAGGGTGTGTCGGGGAGGGGGAATCCCAACATAACAACAAGAAAAAAAAAACAAGCAAGCAACTTGGGGGAGTTCAACTCTTAGCCCAGAGAATTGATGATAGCCAGTGGTGGACTGGCCAGGGTGTCAGCTTGCCCGATGGCAAGTGGGCCCCTGATGAAGTGGGCCCCTTATATCAAGTGGGCCCCTTATATCAAGTGGGCCCCTGATGAAGTGGGCCCCTGATGAAGTGGGCCCCTGATGAAGTGGGCCCCTGATGAAGTGGGCCCCTGATGAAGTGGGCCCCTGATGAAGTGGGCCCCTGATGAAGTGGGCCCCTGATGAAGTGGGCCCCTGATGAAGTGGGCCCCCTTTATCTCCTGGCAACCAACAATATTTTTAGACCCAGTCCGCCACTGATGATAGCCATCATCTACTAACCCCTCCCCAGCCAAAATGGCGGCATCATGAGATGACAAACGCACTGTGCAGTGAAGGAGAGATTAAGCAGTCACATCAAGCACAAAAACCACAGTCAACTCCACTTTTACCCCATGAACATGAACGATTACCTTCAAGGTTCCCTCCTGGTTTCACATCACCTTCACGTGTACAAATCATCACTAAACCATGAACCTGGAACACTAAACCTAACCAGTGGATGATCTTCTCCAAACGGTTCCTCAAATGAGCTTCCCCACTACAGTGGTTCAAGGCAGTTCACGACCCCCTTGTCAAGGTACAACAGTTTTGAGCAATAACCAGAAATGCCCACATCTCCAGGAATAACGTTGGAAGGGACGTTCTTTAACATTCACCAAGAGAAAATATATTGGACAATGGTATTCACCAAGGTAGAATCGGCAAGGCCACTGCTTCCCAATGGACAAAATGCTCTGCAAAGAATTCTACCCTGAGAAAATACTTGGGGACTGAATTTCAAACAAAATAATGAACATCAATTTAACAAATGACTTTGAAACTCCAGATGGATACTACAAGGATTAGCAAATTCCTCCTGTGAAGCTGCACATTATAACAGACTTAAACAAAGCATCCATATTACATCAAACCTTAAACTGCAAAATCCAGTCATGCTCACTAGGGAGACTGCCTTCTGAAGGACGACACAGAATCCAGATCCTTATGTTTAGTTTAGCTGAGAGATGCAGCGTGGAAACGGGCCCTTCGGTCCACCGAGTCCTCACCACCCTGCACACTTACACAACCCTACACACACCAGGGACAATTTATAGTAATACCAAGCCAATTATCCTACAAACCAGTGTGTCTTTGGAGTCTGGGAGGAAATAGGAGATCCCGGAAAAAATGCACGCTGGTCACGGGGAGAACGTACAAACTCCATACAGACAGCGGTCGCAGTCAGGATCGAACCCGGGTCTCTGGCGCCATAAGGCAGCAACTCCACCACTGCTCCATCATTCCGCCCTTTAACGGTTTAATGGTTAAAGTACTGTCAAATGCAGCTGAAATGGACAAATTGTAGGCCATTCAGCCCCCAGCCTGTTCTACCCTTTAATAACATCACAGCTGATCTGACTGGAACCCCAATTCCACATTCCCATTATCATGCAGAAATCTTAGTCATAAGTCCTTTCTCACTCTTCAAACCTAGCCTGTCCATCCTACCTTCATAGGACAACATGCCCTTTCCATATTTTGTCCTGGCAAACATTCTCAGAACTTTTTTCCACCCTTCAGCAACCATCTTAAATGAGGAGATCAACGCTGTACACAGCATTCCCAATCTAGTCTCACTAATGACCTCTACAAATGAAGCATGACTTCACACCCTCTTTATGCTGTTCCCCGATAAACTATGAACTCTGGTGGGCTTTCCCAATTACAACCTGTACCCATAGATTGGCCTTCTGCGAATCATACACTTGGACACCCAGATCTCTCAACTTTAGAGTGAATTTTTTTAAGGTTTGTCTGTCAAAATGGACAATTACACATTTTCCCGACGCTGCACTCCATTTACCAGATCTTTGACCACTCACCTAACCCCACTAACATCCTTTTGCAACCTCATGCTCTTTTCACAACTGATCGTCTACCTGTATTTGTCATCAGCAAATTCAGCAATAATATCTTCTGTTGTTTTCTGGTTGCCAGTCAGTCTTCCAAATGCTATTCTGGGGAGGAGCCATCTTGGAGGAACGGCTGCTAACCAGCAGCCGTCCGTTAAACTCGCTTTTTAAAATGTTTTTTAGTAAGTCCTGTCTCGTCCGTTTGGAGAAATTGACTTTTTAATGTGGAGGGTAGGGGGCAATTTTATTTCTAGGCCCCTACCTGGTCAGTGAGGCAGCTTTTTCTCCGGGCTGCCCGTCGACCCGTCCTCGCGGCCTACCAGCGGGCTTGGAGTGCCCAGCACCTCGGCCTCGGTGGCGGCACAGCGCTGGAGCGCTATCGTGGAGCGGAGCGGGCGATGCCTTGCCTGGGTTGCCGTGCTGGAGCGACGCGCTGGAGCTCCGGTGAGCTGGACCGCCGAGAGCAACACCTCCGGGCTGCGGGTCTGCGGAGCGGAGGGTGCCGATATCAACATCGGGAGCCTGGGAGCTCCAAACCGGCGCGGCCTTGTCGGCTCCAGAAGCCGCGGTCTACAGCTTGGAAGCGGCCGTTCCAGGTGGCCCAGCCGCTGAGAGGACTCTCCCGACGCCGGGGCAAGACCAACCGGTGAGAATGGCCAGGAACATCGGGCCTCCGTAGAGGCAAATGCGGTGGCAGGCCTGACTTTGGGTGAACTTGGGGTTGGGGACTTGACATTGTGCCTTCCCCCACAGTGGTAACCATTGTGGGGGAATGATTTTCTGTCTCTACGTAATCCTGTTAGTCTTTGTCCAAGATGGCTGCCGTGAACGGAGAGTGGACGCTGGCGCGCTTTGGCTGCCGCTGCTCTCTCTTCACATTGTGTTTTTGATTTTCTGTTTTTGGACTGAATTCTGTTTTTAGTTTGTGTCTCTGTGATGTCTTTATTATTTATTTTACTCTGATTATATGTTTATATTCCTGTTAATCTATGTAAGGTGTCCTTGAGATGTCTGAAAGGCGCCGAACAAATAAAATTTATTATTATTATTATTATTATTCCATGCACTATGAGCCCTTCCTATTTCCTAGTGGCTTAGATGCAGCACTATATGAAATCCTATTTGGAATCCTTAGCACGAGCACCCATTTCCCCTTTGTCCACTGCATGCTACTTCTTCAAATAACTCCTACAGTGCAGATAGGATTTCCCTTTCACAAAACAATGCTGACTTTGCCCTGCTGCACCTTTCATTAGAGCTTCTAACATTCTCCACCTGACTGACGTCGAGCCAATGGGAGGAACACATTAAATGAAGGCATGGGAGAACTCTAGCACGCATCAGTAAGCCTGTTTCATCCATTACAGGGACAGTCTCAGCATTCTCGGTGCAAGAGTGCATTTCACATTGGTGGCAGGAGCAACAATGAGCGGGACGTTACTAATTATAGGAGAGAAGACAACCTCCAGGTTGGGTCTCAGATTGTGCTGCCACTCTACAATGTCGGTGTGTAATTGCTCTCAGTGCCCTTGGACAAGGCGGAAAAAAAGCTATTGTGACAAGTCGATGCACCTAGTAGTCAATGCCCACAGAGTGGATGTGGAGAGGATGTTTCCACTAGTGGAAGAGTCTAGGACTTGAATTAAGGATGCTCTTTAAGGAAGGCGACGAGGAGAAATTTATTTAGTCAAAGGGTGGTGAATCTGCGGAATTCTTTGCTACAGAAAGCTGTGGAGGCAGTCAGTGGATATTTTTAAGGCAGTGATAGATTATTAATTAGTACGGTGTCAGTGGTTATGGGGAGAATGCAGGATGGGGTTGGGAGGGAGAGATAGATCAGCCATGATTGAATGGCGGAGTAGACTTGATGGGCTGAATGGCCTAATTCTATTCCTGTCCCTTATGACATTACATCGATATCACTCCTTCTGTGTGGGGAACAGGCAGGAAATGAATGTGCAACTGCTTGGGCTCTGACTTAGCCAAAATATTTTCCAGTGCAAGAGGTGTCTGTCAAAGAGGCAGAGTTACCGCGAGGAGTTTCTTGCAGGTTTGTTGACAGGAAGTGAATAGAGTAGTGACAGCAACAGTGAGCTGATAAAGAAACACCGAGGGGAGTGCATGCACAAAGCTGCCTATTTGTACACAGATGCACCCAATATCAGACGGCAATCACCAATCAGTCCTTCTCGGGGGTGGATTGGGGGAGGGGGAGAGGGAGGGGAGGAAGGGGAATGAGGAGAGGGCGGTGGCAGCGTAAAAACAAGACTTAACAGATGGTGGATCTCGCTCTCAGAAATAACTCGAGTGAAGGCTACGAAGGCAGAATGCGAGCAGTGCAGCCTATCGCACCTCCCTATCTAGAGACTACAGCTGCATCAAGTAATTAACAGAAGTGAAAGATAACAATAGCATTTACTGTGCAGAAGTGCCGCCTCTGGGCTCTTGAATTTTACAATGCTAAACGAGTCAACCCTTTTTTTTGGACATGTGTTTACCCAAATTAAAATGATCGCTATCACGGCACAAGAAGGCAATGTTGTGACCTCCACCGGGTCTGCCAGGCACCGTTACCAGCTTAACCGGTGATGGGTCCAGGCCTGAAACATTGGACATCCATTTCCTCCACAGATGCTGCCTGATCTGCTGAGGTCCTCTAACACTGTTCTTTGCTCGTGCTTCCAGCATCTGCAGAATCTGGTGTCACGATTACCTGATAGTGTTACAGCAAGGCTAGCTGAACAAATGAGAAACCACATGTAACTCTATTCTGAGGCCCAGTCTCGGATCATAGCTGGCATCTAAACCCTCCACAACCAAAGAGCTGGTGGTCAGGTTTAATTGGGCTTGCATGAAGGCTCCCAATTTCTGACCTGAGGCAGACCCAGTAGGCTGGAGAACTATCAAGATGCCACAGAAAATCCAAAGGGCTGGAAATGCTCCAATTTAGGATGGTTACAGCTAAAGCACAGACTGATCCTCCTTTCTCCTTGGGTGCGGCCAAAGCTGCCACATATTAACCACAGTGTTTGATCCATCACAGCAGAGAAGGGAAGGGTGGGAAATGAGATGGGGTAGGGAAGAGGAGGACAACATTAACTCAGTAACAAGATGGGAGAAGGGTTGCACTTAAATATCAGTCAGGTGGAGGAACAAAAGGAATAACCATGAACCAGGCTTAGTAATGGAGGTACACAAAATTGCTGGAGGAACTCAGCGGGTGCAGCAGCATCTATGGAGCGAAGGAAATAGGCGACGTTTCGGGCCGAAACCCTTCTTCAGACTGATAGGGGGTGGGGAAAGAAAGAAGGACAAAGGGAGGAGGAGGAGGAGCCCGAGGGCGGGCGGATGGGAGGAGACAGCTGGAGGGTGAAGGAAGGGGAGGGGGGGAGGGGACAGCACGGGCTAGCCAAATTGGGAGAATTCAATGTTGATGCCAAGGGGACGCAAGGACCCCAGACGGAATATGATGTGCTGTTCCTCCAATTTCCGCTGTTGCTCACTCTGGCAATGGAGGAGACCCAGGACAGAGAGGTCGGATTGGGAATGGGAGGGGGAATTGAAGTGCTGAGCCACCGGGAGGTTAGTAATGGAGGTGTTAGTTGCTTGCTAACAATGGTGGTGTGGTCCCTGTGCACTGCCCTGCAGGTTAAGAACATAAATACAGGAGGGTCACTAAACAATCAAATCAATTCTTTGGGGATATGGAAGGGACCGCCACGTGGAACAGTTGAATCAGAGAGCACTTATGCATTCATGGGGAAGCTTGACATACAATGATAGATACAGTGATTGAGTTACAAAGGAGAGTGTACACAAAGGTAACCTAGGCGAGGCACCTCACTAAATATAATCACCAGCTGGGGAACTATTCTGTTTGATCTCTACAACAATGCCTTCAATGTATACTGGAATTATTGACTCATATCGCCAATGCACTGGGTGGGACAATGAGAGGTGCGGAGCTTGCTCCGCACCTCTCATTGTCCCACCCAGTGCATTGGCGATATGAGTCAATAATTCCAGTATACATTGAAGGCATAGTTGTAGAGATCAAGTGGGATGGCAATATAGAAATGGGTTGATTGCTTTCCAGGGCATCCATCGCCTGCCATCAGGTGATAATTTGTTTCTTAAAGGGATAGATGGTCACTTCACCAGGACCTCATGCTCCACAGACCCCAAGTTCATAAGTTATAGGAGCAGAGTTGGGCCATTCAGCCCATCGTGTCTACTCCACCATACAATCATGGCTGATCTATCTTTCCCTCTTAACCCCGTCCTCCCCATAACCCCCGACACCTGCACTAATCACACTAGTCAAAGAAAAAAGCGTCCTGAAGTCAACAGCAAACCTTCCTGAAGGAAAATGCGTTATTTGCATACCCGCAGCTCCCATGCAGAGTATTGCAGCTTTCAATCTGCAATGACAGGCAATGCTGTAAATGCTGCTGTATTTGCTAAGTCCCCCTCTGACCCATCAGTAAATGCATGGTTACCAATTGCCAGCCAAGAGCTAGAGCTGCTGATGCTACTTCCTTCATTGGTGCCTTTGACTTGGAGGGATTTAAATCAGCAGAGCAGAGTTTCTGACAAGGAACTATTCAGCAACTCCTCATGGGAGGAGGAGGAAAGGGTACAAGCAAGTCATGGTCAAACAGCCAACCAATGTCAACGACCTAGGATCCATCATGAAACTCACTTGGACAGCTTTCACAATCTTTTATTGACTCACCCAGAACCAGTCAGCAGCTTGAAGGGGACAACTCCTAGGCGAGGGAAACCAGTGTGTCAACATGTACTCATTTCACACAACTCCGCCTAGTGTCTCTCTTTGACTTTCCATTGCTTTCCTTACTTTGACAGCTTTCACTTGATGGAAGGTGCTATTCATCTCACTTCATTTTGGACAAAGAGTTTCATATTCCATCAGTCGGTGGTGTCTCCTGATTTCCCCGATGGATTTATTTACAGCGCCACTTCCCCGCGCTCTCTTAAAATTTTCAAATCCCTTCGTAACTACTATCCTAGATCAAATCACCCCTGGTCTTTTATCTGCTGGGAACATCCTTGAACTGTTCAGTGTTTGTTGGTTACAATCCCGCTGTTTTGGGATTATCTATGCCAATGTCTTCAAACAGGAGAGAAGAGCCTCAACATTGTGGGCTCTTTGGCCGTCGGTTCTGGCTGTGATTTGTTCTGTGCCTTTTCATACCTTTTGTATCCCTCTCCCTGATCCTCAATCTCGACCCGAAACATCACCTATTCCTTTTCTCCAGAGATGCTGCCTGACCCTCTGAGTTACTCCAGCACTTTCTGTCCATCTACTAGTAATCAGATCTGGTCATCAATGGTATTCTGGGGAAGAAAGATTAGCACCCGGCAGATTCCATGTAGGGGTCAGTGAGAGGGTGTGCAATGAAGCTAGAAGATTGCCCAGTGGGAAGGAGGGGGGGGGGGAAGGGAAGAAGGGGTCATGCCAACTCATCACAGCCCGAGACTCCGACCCGCGACAGGTTCGCAGGAAGTGACCCATCAGTTCCAATTATTAGATGCCGAGAAATAGTGAACAGTGTATCATTCCTCCTAGATGAAGGATTCATGTGGCTTGCCCAATGTTCTGGCGAGGTATAAGTGCAGCAGACAGAACGACACAGCCAGTGAACAGTCATTTGATTGCAGCAGAGTCATCCTTTGGCCCAATTGCAAGCATCACTGGCAGAGAGTGAATGAGGATTGAGTGTCATGCTAGCTGGGTTAGAGATAATTACTATTACGGGCAGCAGTTTGATTGAAAATAAAGAGAGTTTTCTAAATAACTTCATTGCATAATTGATTTCAGGACCCCTGAAGGCACAAGCTTAGAATCGAACAGAAGGGAGTAGAAGTGAGAAGTTAACAAATAGGAATGGGAGAGCGCATCAGTGTACGGCAGTCACCATGAACTGCTTTGAGAGACTGGTGATAGCGACATTAACTCCAGCCTTCCAGCCAGACTTTGCTTCCCGTCGCAAGCGGTCCACAGCAAACACCATCTCCCTGACCCTAAACTCATCTCTGGAACATGTCGACAACGAGGACTCCGATGTTAGATTCCTATTTATTGACTATAGCTCTCCTTCAATGCCAACCAAACTAATCTCCAAACTCTGCAAACTACCCCCTCTGCTACTGGATCTTTGACTTTGACAGACCTCAGTGAGGATCAGAGACAACACTTCCTCCACGATAACTCTTAACACTGGCGCCCTTGCAAGTATGCATTCTCAGCCCCCACTTCACACTCACCACCATACAGCCAAATTCAGCTCTAATTCCATCTGCAAGTTTGCAGATATCATCACTGTGGTGGATCGAATCTCAAACAATGATGAGATGGAGTAGAGGAAGGAGATAGAGAACTTGGTGACATGATGTCAGGCCAACAACCTCGTGTCGGGCTTCTGAATGGCCCTACCATAAGCTAGGGTACTGTTTGATTCACCTCTATTGAAAACATTGGACTCTGTCTAAGGAACTGTCAGGCGACAATGTTGAAAACTATATTCTGCACTCTATCTTCCCCTTTGCTCTATTGTACTACTGTAAGTATGGTTTATCTGATCTGTTTGGATAGCAGGCAAAACAAAGCTTTTCACCGTACAAAGGTACATGTGATAATAATTACCTAACTAAATAATTACCAATACATGCCACGTTCAAACTGTGGTTGGACAGGAGAACAGAGAAACATTGTCCCTCAATGAATCTTTCAAAGGGACCAAGGTTGGCCCTTCCATTCCAGGCAATGTTAATTCATCACCAACGTCCTTCAAAGTCATATCATAAGACAACCCCCACCACAGCCCTGTGACTGAAGACTGGACACATCTCCATCCTGCATGGAGACCTGGTGTCAGCTGGTGGGGTTCAGAGGGTTCTGCTACGGCACCTATGCTAGCAATGCAGAGATGGTCGCTTCAGATTCACGCACAGATTCCAAAGCTGATTTCACCAAGTCTTGTCATTCGCAAGCAGGAACAAGAAAAAGCAAATGACAGAGTCATGAAGTCTTAGAATCATAGTCACACAGCATTGAAACAGGCCCTTCAGCCCAACTTGCCCACGCCGATCAACATGCCCCATCTACACCGGTCCCACCTGCCTGTGTTTGGCCTATATCCGTCTAAACCTATCTTTCTTAAATATTTTGATAGTACCTGACTGGATAATTGATAACATTCATTTCAGGAAAGGAAGTCATTACCTCTACCCCACCAGTTCCATCCACACAGATCTCACTGACCCACTCCATTGCTTGGTTAATATAAAGAGGTACCAACTATATCTCAGCAGTCATTCACTCCGGGCCACAGTCTGCAACACCGAGGCACACCAGAGCATTCGCCGATCCACAGAGCACCACCATGTTATGTTGAGCAGCTCACCAGAACTTCCAGGGGACATCCTTGAGGTCAAGGTTCACTGGAATTTAAGGATGGGGGGGGGGGGGGGATCTTATAGAAACATATCAAATTATAAAAGGACTGGACAAGCTAGAAGCAGGAAACATATGCCCAATGTTGGGGGAGTGCAGAATCAGCTGCACAGTCTAAGAATAAAGGGGAGGCCATTTAAAACGGAGATGAGAAAAAACGTTTTCACCCAGAGAGTTGTGAATTTGTGGAGGTCTCTGCCATAGAAGGCAGTGGAGGCCAATTCACTGAATTTAAAAGAGTTAGATAGAGCTCTTGGGGCTAGCGGAATCAAGCGGCATAGGTAGAAGGCAGGCACGGGTTACTGATTGTGGATGATCAACCATGATCACAATGAATGGTGGTGCTGGCTTGAAGGGCTGAATGACTTCCTCCTGCACCTATTTTCTAAGTTTCGATGGTTATAGTGCAAACAAACACTTCAATACACACAAGCAAATAGAAGCGCAGTGTAGCTGAGATGGTGCCTTTGCAGGGATGCTGCACATGGCTCCCAATAAATTAGAGCAAGCTCCTGAATTCTCCATTTTCTCATCAAATCACAATGTACATTTATATATTACCCTTAACATTAGAAAAAACAGGCCATTTCACATGAGCTTTATCAAAGACGATCCGACTGAGCAATCAAATTAAATTGCTAGATTGTTACCTAGGATATCATGGATTACAGAATCAAGGCAGGTACGTGGAATTGGGATACAAATCAGTGTCATCCAATGTGTAGGAAGGAACAGATGCTGGTTTAAACCAAAAGCTGGAGTACCAATGTTAGTTATTAAACAGATCCCGGGGCTGATGGTCTGATCCTGAATGGATCGGTTGCAGTGCAGAAGCTATGGGAACATTCATGACTTTGGGAAGCTGGTGAGAGTTTAAACAGGTTCTATTTGTGGTCCACCTCGCCAGGCAAGCTCCTCGGTCCCTCATATTTAAAATGGACCATGAATGGATCTTTCAGGTGTATGCTCAGCAAATCGGCATTACTGTTTCAGCTTCAGTTGAACAGCTGAGATCGGTGAGTTTCGGTCATACCCTCCATTAGAAGAGAACGCATGAACTTAAGGAAAACTCCACAGAGAAGCAGATCCAAGGCTCACAAAAATAATGCAGGAAGGAACAGCAGATGCTGGTTTAAACCAAAGGTAGACACAAAGCTGGAGTAACTCAGCGGGTCAGGCAGCATCCCTGGAGCAAAGGAATAGGCGACGTTTCGTGTTGGGACCCTTCTTCAGACTTACACCAGTGATGCTGCCCGACCCGCAGAGTTACTCCAGCTTTGTGTCTACCTTCGTTCACAAGAATAAGATAGAACCATCTGCATGAGGCGCACATTCCCCCGAGTCAGTTCAACTGAACAATTCCCATTTCTCCGAAGTTGGAACTGCGAAGTTCGCCGGCTGCTCTTCCCAGGCTAATAAACATGCATTCACACAAACGCAGCTTCCAACTTCAGTCACGTCCTTTAAATCACAAAGCAAGATGAAAGAGGATAAAGGGAGAACAAAAGCCCGGGCAATGGAGCTCATGTTCAGCTCCGTGCGTCAGACAAGAGTTTCTTCTTTCTCATGAACCTCGGACAAAAATTCCCATAACCCCAGGGTCCCTTCATGCATTTTGTTATAGTTTAGAGTTTTGCTGCTGTTAACCCTTTCACATACAGTTTCAGCACAAAATATCAAGTCAGATGCCAATCAAAAGGGGCAGTGGGCTGGAGATGGATGAGCTGTGGGATGAGCTTTCTTAAGCACACATGTGGAGCCCTTTAAAAATAGAAAGAGGAAGGCAGGAAGACCAAATACAGTAGGGTCAACATCTTAGTAGCACAGCACATCCAATATGGTGAGTACTTACAAATGAGACGCAGGCAGCCAGCAGGAGGATCCTCACCAGCAGCTCTTCAAATTGTTCCAGCACAAGGGCCCACAGGGACTTCCCTAGAAAACATACAAGCATCATCATTCAACCTGGCAGAGGCAAGCAAACTGATTCACTGTTGGAATCTTTCATACAAACACACTGAGAACGACAAAACTCAAAACGGGCCTAGAATCCAGTGGGTGACAAGTGCAACAACTAGGGGGAGAGAAAGAGGTCATCGGCATGGGTGCAGGTCTGAACAGTCTCATAGATCTCATCACAAAAGCCACAGGAAAGTTAAAGAATGGATGGAGGCTGTTGGAGTCAGGAATCTCACTGAGTGTAAGGGTGGCTCAGCCGGTTCCACTCTCATGCCCTCTACTCATACGCACGGGTCCTTATCCAGTTCCCCTCAATTGTGCACTTGCATCTACCTCCATTATTTCCTCAGTGCACTCAATGCTAAACACGTTGATTTGTTCTCCAATCACTTTCATTCCACATCCACTGGCCCTTCACCCCACCATTAATAGAAAGTGTGTCTCTCTCCATTTGCTGTTTCTATACTCGTGGTTGCAAAACCCTTGATCAGATCACCATAGACCTTCTCTGTTGCAAAGAGAGCAACCACAACTGCTCCAGTCTTTCCACACAACTCCAGTCCCCCTTTGAATCACAGTTTTTATCCACGAGTAGTTGCTCTACTCAACAGCCAAAAATCTGTAGCCTCCCTTTGATCTGGTATTTTGTTGGTTCACATGCTTGATCAATGGTGTTTTGTCATTAATGTCGTATTATTATTGATGTTTAGTGTTTTCCGAGTCATTTGTGACTGTCACTCTATGTCATGTTGTTACTTGTGGGCGGAGCACCAAGGCAAATTCCTTGTATGTGACTACTTGGCCAATAAACTTACATAAATCTAACCTGTACCTTCTCAAACGGCATTATACCTTTCCTGGTGTGCATGTAATTCTGCACTCTGTCTGCATTTGTACAGCAGAGGATCCTTCTCCTTATACTCCCTCCACATCCATCTACATGTCCTCCCATTTCCCTTACATCCCACCTCTTTCCCCTGTCACCCACATACCTTCACTCCTCTTCTTTCCTTATTTGACACCAATGTGTCTCCTTTTCAGTTCTAGCCTCTTACCATCTCCACACATCTGCCATCTGCCTGAGAGCTCCACCTAGCCTTTATCCAGCGATCACTTGCCAGGCTTTGCCCACCCCCACCTCTTTACCTCCCACACCAAACGATGTGCTGGTTTGTAGGTTAATCTGCCTCTGAAAATTGTCCCCAGTGTGTAGGGAGTGAAGGCAAAAACAAAAGCAATGTGAACGGGTGGTTGACGGCTGGCCGAAGGGCCCGTTTCCATGCTGTATCTTTCAATTATTCAACCCTTTTTATCCCATGGGTATTAATCTTGATCACAAGCTTTTATGATACATTTCCCAAGCACTTACTTCAACTCAAATCACCATCCATCTTGTTCATTGGGCCTCTTATTTAAAAAGTAACGCTAGTGAAACAGGATTCGCCTTCAACAAATTCATGTCGACTTTCCTTAATCAACCCACACCTATCCAGTGCTCAAAGCATTCCCACGCTGACATATGCTTACAAGATAATGACTCTGGCTGCTGCAATTCCCACCTTGTTCTCTCCACATCCCCCACACGTCAGCGGGTTTGTTAACCATCAGAGATCTATCGAGTGCTCGCCCTTAATTGTGATCCGACAAGACATGCTAGAAGATCATGCAATGGCCCTTCAAGACGTAGTGGGAACAAGCTCAGCATCAGAGCTTGCAGCCGGTTTGATCACAGTTCACACCAGAATTGTCATTGAGGGAGACCAGTGGTTGTAGAAATTAGTCTGTCATTGGGGGGGGGGAGGAGTAGGCATTTAAAAGAATATTTATCCAACTTAATACAGTAAACTCTGATCATTGGCGACCACTGATCACTGCCAGAGGAAGCTATAGAAGCATGTTGCTGCCAGAGGACAGGTAAAAGGATGTATTTCAAAAGATATGTGGACATATGGATAGGAAAGGTTTAGAGGGCTATGGGCCAAATTGCAGGCAAATGGGACCAGCCCAGAATGCCAACTTGGTCAGCATGGACAAGGTAGGCCGAAGGGCCTGTTTGTGGTGATGTATAGCTCGGTGAGTGAGTTAATCCTCAAGTTTCAGAATCAGGCTCACCAGGTGAGTAACCTCATACTCCTTTAGTTTGGTTTAGAGATCCCCGCTTATTAACTCTTTAGCAGAGTTGTTACTGCATCTCTCAATCCAGCAGATACCCTGCATGTTGTAGTGTTAACATGACTCAAGTTCTCTCTCTCTCTCTCTCTCTCTCTCTCTCTAGGGCAGCAAAGTCTGTTTGGATGGACTGACTGAATGATTCATGATTGCAAGACTCGTTTACTGTCCTCAGTCTGAAGGCTTTCTTACTTCCACAACTTCCCCAGCTCATTTTGAATGCACTCAGTGATGTTCCATGTTCATCACGCCTGCCACTTGTATTAGTAACCAAACATGGCAGAGGGTGCAAAGCACAGCTGAAACATCCTCCCTTTTAAAATTTAAACTATTCAGTCCTGATGCATTTTGACACGAGCTGCCATCATCTCACCCATGGCAAGGTCTTGCCTCATCGATCAATCCGTTTGCTCATCCAAGTCTCCCATGACCGTCCACGACCCTCTCCTGCCCCCCAACTAACCCCAGGTTGGCAGTCCAAGGAGCGTGGCAGTCAGCTAACGTCAGAAACCCCATGGGCCAGGAGCATCTCTTATCCTAACCAGCGTTGTCCTGGAAACCAGGGGCAGGGACTGGAAACAGTGGCATCCATCCAAAAGGCAGCTCTGACAGGGAGTGAGGAGTTCAGTCACTTCTTTCCAAATTCTTGGAATTCCCAATTGGAAATGTGCCACCATACACAGTGCTGCAATCCAGCACCACCCACTCAGGCAGCAAAGGAAAGGCAACAAATATCAGCCTTCCCAGTAGCACACCCGCCCCAGAACAAAACACAACGTGGGTTTGTGTTTATGCTTCTGCTGATTTGATCTCAGTGCAAGCAGACTCAAAGAGTTTGCAGGAACTTGTCAGGGCTTAGCCTCATCCTCCATGTACTAGCAGAAGCCCAGCCCACGAAAGCATGGCTGAAGATGATCTTCCTGGCTCTGTACTATATGTAGCATGCTCAGATATGTTATTTCCCTAGACCACGCTGGCCTTATGACAGCATGCCTGCCCTAATCACACCCCGAGCAGTAATTGTGCGTCATCCTAACAAAGAAATCCAGCCTTTCCATCCACCTACCACCCACTGGATCCCCTCCCTAATGTGATCCCATCTTGAGTATTTATCATCACCACCTTTAGTTAGATTCCAGCACTGAGAACCTTTGTGTCCCCACTTATCACCCTCCAGCTTTTCTCCACCTTCACCTGCTCTTCCACTCACCTGGTTCCAATTTGCCTTTTTTCTTTGTCTGCATCCATCCATCACCCACCTGTCCGATTCCCAACTCCATCCCTTTCCTTTCACCCCCCCCTCCCCCCCGCCCATTGGATCCATCCTTGGTCCACCAATTACCTACTGGTCCCCCCTGTCTCAGCCCTCCTCCTCTGCTTTTTACAGTCAACAGTGGGCTATTTTCCCTCTCCACTCTGCCCTGATGCAGGCTCTTGATCTAAAACACCAACTATTCCTTCCTCCTCCCTTCCCCCTCCTCCGCGCTCCCCTCCCACAGATGCTGGTCGGAGTTCCTCTCCTGGTTTGGTTCTTGTTTCCATTCTTTCCACCACAGGGAAGACAATTTACTCCATTAATTGCGTGGGACCTTGGTCAACCGTAAGGCCCTGGTCTGCTTATCTAAAAGGGATGTGTTCCTGACAAAGATTCAGTCCGGTTCCAGGAATAGCAGTATGTCTTAACAGTGCGTACAGATCTGAAACACATTCTCTAGTGTTTAGAAGAATGAATGGTGACATCACTGAAACTTAACATTCTCTTAGGGCTCAGCTGGCCGAGCACCCAGCTATCGGAAAGATACCATAAATCTGGAAAGAGTTACAAAGATGTTGCCAGAACTTGAGGAACTTGGTTATAGCAAGGGGTTGTGCAGGCTGGAATTTTATTCCTTGAAGTATAGGAGATGGAGGGGAAATCTTATAGAGTTGTATAAAATCATGAGGGGCATACTTCGGGTGAATGCACAGAGTCTTGTCCCAAGGGAAGGGGAATCAGAGGACAAAGGTTCAAGGTAAGAGTGGAAAGATTTAATAGGAACCCAAGGGGCAACTTTTTCCAACACGGAGGATGGTGGGTACATTGACAAAGCTGTCAGATGGTGGTGAAGGCAAGTACATTAGCAACATTTAATTTTCACCCACAATCCACCCTCTAGTGATGCTTCCATGTGCCACATGCCCTCGATGACAGAGCATGAGAGTTTGGAAGGTGCCATCTTAGTAACCTTGGCAAGTATCGGTTCCATTTTGGAGATGATACACAATGCAGCCACAGAGCACCCGGTGGCGGGGAGAGTAACTACACAGGATAATAGATAAGATGGCAGCCTACTGAGCTCCTTTTTAGTGGATGGTATCAGGATGTCTAAGTGTCGACAGAGCTCCAGTCCTCCTGGCAGATGAAGAGTACTCCATCACACATCTGATTTGGTGGAGAGGGTCAGGAGGCGAGTCACTTGTCATAGGATACCCACCCTTTCCCCTCCAGAGTAACCTCAGTGTTGATGTAGCTGGTTCAATTCAGCTTTTGGTCCCTCACTATGTTGATGGTGGTGGGGCAAGAGGTTCAGTGATGGAGATACCATTTGGGTTTGAGTGATGGGTGATGTACCAGAGGGTTTTAAGATCGGATGGTTTGGGAAAAGCTGCTAAGCATGGATTCTGTACCACTGCATTCCCAATCAAAGATAGTCGCTGGGTCCTGAGATTGTTTCCCTCAACTCTCTCTCTCTCTGTCCATCAAACACAGGTTTTATTTCCAGGTCGTCATTTTTTATTGTGCACAAATCATAATATTCTCAACATGTGGGTTATAAAAAATGAAGGGCCCTGCCAACTGGGACTATTCATTCCCAGCGCCCGCTGAGACATTTGTGGTACGCACTCTCTGATGTTAGCAACAATGTCCAAACCCCCACACGCACCATTACTTAAATGTCCACCTCTTCATTATAGCGTAATCACAAACCAGATTAAATGCTAAACGCAAACCCACCGGCTTCACAAACAATTGAACGCGAGTCATTTAAAGTATAAATGGAAAAGTCAATATTTACCTTCTTCCGCAGGAAGTTCTGGTTCAGGATGGCCATGGAAAAGAGAAAAATAAATAAATTAGTGAATCAGTCAGCAACTATGCCTGAAGACTTTATAATTGGGAAGATTCTCAGCCTCAGGGTCATTCACACCATTCATCCAGCATTCGTCCTCAAGAGCCACCATTAATAGGCAAGCAACTTACATGTTTTATACAAGTTTCGTTTATTTTGAAGATATCGCACTTCACCCACTCCTCAAAGTCCATGCTGACCATCGATCACCTCTTCACACTAGTTCTACGTAATCCCACATTTGCATCCATTTCCTACACACTAGCAGTAATTTAGAGAGATCAATTAAGCTACGAATTGACTCGTCTTTGGGATGTGGGAGGAAACCGGAGCACCCGAAGAAAACCCACGTGGCCACAGGAAGAACGTGCAAACTCTGCACAGACAACACACGCAGTCAGGATTGAACCCGAGTCTCTGACGCTGTGAGGCAGCAGCTCTACCAGCTGCACTAGTGTGCCACCCATTCTTTTTTTAAATTTCTATAAATTTAAGGAAATAGTTTACAAAGTCTAAAGTCAAGAAATGCCCTCAGCTTCACACTGCCCTTATCAAAATCATTCTACATTTGTACCAAATCGAGGGAGCGTTTTCCCATCCATGCACCAAAGCCCACTAAAGCTTTATGAAGAATCTAAATCAGGTTCTCATTTTTGCTAGTTTTCTGCAGCCACAACCAGGCATCTCCGAGCAAGAGTTGGATTAAAGGTTCAGCACAATTTCCACTGCCTCTGGCATCCGACGGCACTCAAAGCAGTGTGACATACTGCTGGGAGCAACGCTGCTGCCCCTTGAGAGATATAGACACATAGAAAAAAGGTGTAGGTCATTCGGCCCTTCAAGCCAGCACGGCCATTCAATATGATCATGGCTGATCATCAAAAAATAGAAATCCCGTTCCTGCTTTCGCCCCATGTCTCTTGATTCCGTTAACCCTGAGCTAAACCTAACTCTCTCTGATAGCGGTAGAATTAGGCCATTCAATCATGGCTGATCGATCTCTCCCTCATAATCCCATTCTCCTGCCTTCACCCACATAGCCCCTTCAGCCCACCGGGTCCACACTGACCAACAATCACCCGTACACCACTTCTATCCTTCACTCTAAAGTCAATTTACAGAATCTGATTAACCTACAAACCTTTGCACATCTTTGGAGTGTGGGAGGAAACAAGAGCACCCAGAGAAAACCCACGCAGTCACAAAAAGAACGTACAAACTCTGCATAGACAGCACCCTTAGTCAGGGTCAAACCTGGGTCTCCGGCGCTGTAAGATAGCAACGCTAGCGTTGCACCACTGTCACCCTGTTGGGCATCTCCGCCAAGCGAAGGTGGACTCTATCTTCCTGATGCCAAGCTCTGAATGTACAAATACTAAGCCTGGCCCTACACCAACAGTTCAGCTGCCTGCTCATCCCAACTCTGCACCTTAAACTGAAAGACGAAAATTGCCCAGAGCTGGGATGCAATCTGCCCTGTAGATTCCCCGAGACTTATCATCAGGGTACACGTCCAAGATGAGAATAACAGCCATTGAAGATGGGAATGTTTTTCACTATTCATTCAATTCCATGCTTCCTATGTCACTAAATATTGAACGACAATGTAAATATGCCTCAAACTGTTTAATGTAATTGGATAAACACTTGAAAGTTCAGACCAAACGAGGGATGGGACCATCTCTCAGATCTGGTGCAGCAAGACTTATATGGACGTTACTTTGGAGAACCCAAAGATTGTTTAATACCTGGTGGATTATCTCACGAATAGCAGCACACCTGATGAATGGTTCGTCTGGTATAGACAAAACCTAAGCCTTGGGAATACAAACCCAGCAACCCAGAACCCATCAGTCCGTTTAGTGAATATTCAGCCACACATCCTTGTCAAATATTCAACACCTCTAGACATTCCCTGTGAATATTCATCCCAGGCTTTCTCCGGCAAATATTTTTTCTGTCTCTCCCCTGCAGTCTCACCCTCAGGCCATGAGTGCCTCCCCATAGATATTAACCCTCCTCCTTTCCACTGAACCAGGCTTCCATTAGAAGATATTCAGCCCCAACCCGAAGGCCAGCATCCACACCCATGCTGGAGTGTTGCTGCAGAAAGCGGGTAGACTGTGGGCCTACACTCCACATGCCCGACCTCCCACCAGCTCGCACGTCTGCCAGCGTGGTCTCTGGTGCCCAAGCCTTGGTCCCAAATACATTCTGGTTTGGCGCTGTGTGCCATCGCCATCCCAGGCCACCCGACTGATCCAGGTCGAGGTGCGATGTAGGTATGACTTACAACTAGACACACCATATGGCCAGTTGGTTGAATAAACGAGTTACACACTACTTGCAGCTCCTCACATCGCAGCCCCATTTTCAATCCTCACTGCACTGCCCATAGTTGGATTAAGGAGCAAAACAGCAATCTGCTGGTAAAACCTAACTGGAAGGAATTGTCAATGTTTCAGGTGCAAGCCCTGCATCAGGACTCGGGTCAACCTGCTCACTTCCTCCAGTGGATTGGTCGTTACTCCAGATTCCAGCATCTGCAGGCATTGTGCCTCCCATGGAATATGGGACAGACGCAGACACACAGACACAGACACAGACAGTGCTGGAATTTCTAAGCACTGACATGCAACCTCATCAAAACCACTGCATCATTGTGCAGAGGAAGCAGCAAGAGTCGTGACCGGTGAAGAACATCCTGTATGTGGCAGAGCCGAGCCACAGAGGAGAAAGCCCAGAGGGCCAGGGTGGGGGAAGCAGCTTCACCCTGCCACTGACTAGATAGCAATAAACCCGTCTCCTCCAGCGAGTGGAGTAGTCAAGAGGAGGAACAGAGCAGGAGAAGGCCTCATCTGTGGGGGCAAGGTTAAAGTAACGCATGAAAACGGTTCAAATGCTGTAAATTCCATGTAATTCTACCATCCACTGATGGAATAATATGCCTGTATAACTACTTAATAAAACAATACTGGAGGCACATTCATGTGGAGTGAGTGAATCGCCACATGGGACTTGGTTTAAAGGTCCAGCGGGGGATATTAGCAGCTGAAATAAAGATCAGGCCACTGGAGGATTCTACACTCCTATCAAGGATCAGATCAGAGAGCAGCAAAGGGTGATCTTCACAAAGTGCAGCAATCGCTGATAGGAACTCACACTACCGTTATCAGCCACTCTTATCAGCTGCTACACTTTGGGTTGGTGTCGACAGTGCAAGAGGCGCCACTAACTTTTAAAGGCAGCTTAGTTTGGGTTTGCCTTACATTGACGTTGTCTGGATTTGACTTACATTGCCCGGGTTTGCTTCCCCTCACATGGACCCCCCCCACCACCCTCTGTATCCTGTATACTAGATGTCGCGCAACATTACACAGTTGGGAGGGGCGGGGGTGAGGACACTGGGCTTGCTCAATACCAGGATGCCTGGAGGCAAGCTGATCTGTGAATGAAGGGGTTCCATCTGAACGAGGTCCCCAGTGTTGGCCAGGATCCTAGTAAGAAGTCCCCTTTCAGCTGCCCAGTAGTCATCATGGGGTCTGGGAATGACTGGACTTGTAGAGAGGGTCCTGCCCAGGGATGTGGCCATTCCAGGTGTGGCCATTCCAGGTGTGACATTCACCCTCACTCACTCCTTATTAAAACTGGACCCTGTCACCCAATTTCCAGGCAACAGAACAAACAAAATGTCTGAGCTTTCCATTCATTTACAGAGATAAACAGATGTCAAAGCAAACAGAAGTGATCACATTACCCGACATCACACTTCACAGCAGAAAGGTTTTCCCAGCCCTCTGTTCTAGTTTTCCTACATTTATCTTCTATCTACATCACCTTGCTGTCCGAACCCTTAGTCATGGGAGACAGCAACGTGACCCCCTCACCTGCAGATATCTATACTCCATTCAACTAAGTTATCTTAAGATAGAGAAAAATGTAGAAACAAACAGCTTATACACAATATAATATTTCAGGCCGGGATCCTTCTTCAGATTGATAGGTAACATTTTATGTTCAAGAAGGAACTGCAGATGCTGGAAAATCGAAGGTAGACAAAAATGCTGGAGAAACTCAGCGGGTGCGGCAGCATCTATGGAGTGAAGGAAATAGGCAACGTGACCAATTCCAAAAGACGTGGTCTACGTTTCTGGACCTATTACAAGCATGAGGTGCAATAGTAATTTTAAAAATAAATAAATAAATAAATGGTATCAGGACCTGGCAATGGGAGGTAAAACAACAAAAACAGACTTGGTTGGTAGTCCCCTTTCTGCGGAGTTTAATGTTATAATAGAGCGATTGTTCCTACTTTCTTTTTCTTTCTTTTCTAGGGTCTACTTTCTTACTTTACTTCCTTCTCTAACTTATTTTCTAAGGGGCTTTCTTTTCCCAACACTCTCTTGCACTTCACGACTCTTGCGCACTTTCTTTACTTTCCTTACTTCTATCTTTTTCTTAAAGCTCAAAAAAATGAAGCGGTACAAAAAATGTATTAAGATATATGTGTTGTGTAATTGTAATTTACCGTACTTCTAATAAAAATAATTAAAAATTTTAAAAAAGGAAATAGGCAACGTTTCGTCCCGAAACGTTGCCTATTTCCTTCGCTCCATAGAAGCTGCCGCACCAGGTAACATTTTATGTTGGGTCTGAAGGGCCGCAATCTGAAACATCACCTATCCATGTTCTCCAGAGATGCTGCTTGACCCACTGAGATGCTCCTGCACTTGGTGTCCTTTTGATCTTAAGATAGTTTTCATTCAATGGAAACCCATTCCATTCCCCAGACAGGCTGAGGAGAGTAGTCAGAAAGACGTTGATGAACTCCAAACAGTGGAACCAAGTACTGCAATCCGGGGCTGGGAACTAGGAGTTCAAAAGCTCATAAGTTCTAGGAGCAGAATTGGGCCATTCGGCCCATCAAGTCTACACCACCATTCAGTCATGGCTGATCTATCTTTCCCTCTCAACCCCATTCTCCTGGCATCTCCCCATAACCCTTGACACCCTTACTAATCAAGAATCTGTCAAAAATATCCATTGACAGCTTCCACAGCCGTCTGTGGCAATGAATTTCACAGATTCACCAACATCTGACTAAAGAAATTCCTCCTCATCTCCTTTCTAAAGGTACGTCCTTTTATTTGGAGACTATGACCTCTGCTCCTAGACTCTCCCACTAGTGGAAACATTCTCTCCACATTCACTCTGTCCAGGCCTTTCACTATTGGGTAAGTTTCAATGAGGTTTCACCCCCCCCCCCCCCCCCCCCCCCCATCCTACTGAACACCAACAAATGCAGGCCCAGTGCCATCAAACGCTCATCATAGGCTAACCCAATCATTCCTACAATATATAATACAATATTTATTACATGTCATTTGAACCTCAGTGAGGCCCAAACGAAACTCCGTTTCCACAGCCATACAAACAAAGACAATTTCCTACAGACATGGGATCATTCTCGCAAACTCCTCTGGACCCTCTCCAATGTCAGCACACCCTGCCTTCAGATATGTGGCCCAAACCTGCTCACAATACTCCAAACGCAGTCTGACCAGTGCTTTGTAAAGCCTCAGCATTGCACCCGTTTTTATATTCTAGTCCTCGCGAAATAAATGCTATCAGTTGAGATGTGCAGGAAGGAACTGCAGATGCTGGTTTAAACCAGCATTGTGTGTCTATCAGTGGAGAACTGTAGCAGGCAGCAGCACTGAAGGCAGCAACAAAGTGTTCTTCCACATTTGGCTACCTTGCAGCGTTACACACCACAGTAAATGCATCACTATCTGTTACTTTCAATATAAAACACAGATGATTTGTGGCCTATCCCAAGATAACATGCACTTTTCAAACAGATCTTCTTTGCTCATAAAAAATAAAATAAAAATTTAAGGATCAAAACCAGCGCCAGACAAGGCACAGAAACAGCGATTTTTTGATTTTTTTAATTAAACTGGCTGATGTAGGCCAGGTGTCCATGTAAAGGCAGTCCCAGGTACTTCCATGTACCACTGTCAGGACAGGTACCTTTGCCACCAGAGGAATCACTGTATTCAAACATGGAAAAAGCTGAATGCTGAATGCTGGAATGTCCCAGCATTCGTTAAAAGGACTTCATAAAGAAAAACACAAATAGGTCGACAAGAGCAGCCTCCAGGGGTGATTGTATAGTCCCGTTTAGGAAAAGTGTCTTTGGGCAGTCAGTATTTTCATATCGAGCGTCGCAGACCTGGAACGCGATACCATGCGTCATACGGGATCTGCCAACCCTTACCTCATTTACCAAACATCTAAAAATATGGTTACTGCTAAATCAAAATTGCAATCATAATCTACATTAAAAATAACCTATGGTACTCTTTAATTGCTATTTTTTTACTTTATTGTTTATTTTGTTTTTATTTTTGTCTTTTGTTTATACCTTGTTTGGAATGTGTTTACCTTGTGTTGGGACAAAAGATGGAAATTAGCTACTGGCTACAATCTTGCATATTACACGCAAATGTTTATTAATATGCACTGTCCCTAATAAAAATCAATTCAATTCAATTCAATATCAGGCAGAATCAGTGGAGAAAGAAAAGCCCAATCCTAATCCTACCTGAGCAACTGAACACCAAGGGCCATCTTGCACCACCATGGACTGGTTTCCTAATAGTGTATTTTTACAGTTTTCCTTACGTATAAGGTGTGCAATTTTGTGGATGATTTATGTACAGTTTATGTTTTAGTGCATTGACAGAGTTTCTGTGCCTGTGATGCTGCTGCAAGCATGATTTTTCATTGTACATTGCCAGGCTGACCCTACTTCATCAATCCAGTGCTGCCAGGACACTAGGCTTAAAGAAAATAAGTAATTGCAAAACTCCTTGGACCATGAATGAACTTTTCCGGGACGTGGATGTTGCAAGAAGAGGATCTATTGCATTCATATAGAGTATGATCTGACTGGGTAGCTTGTCAATGTATCTCTGTACATTTGATAATAAATAAACCATTGTGCAGACAACAATAAACTCAACTTTTTAGTCTGGTCAAAAAATCAACATTGGAGAAGAGTCTTGACCCAAAAAGTCACTATTGTGTTCTCTCCAGAGATGCTGCATGTCCCGCTGAGTTACTCCAGCATCTTGCATTTCTACAATGCAGAGGAAGCCACTTTGACAGCAATGAATGCTTAATACTAGATTGGATGAACAAAGGTCGAATGAAACAGCGTCGACTTGAGGGAGACCACAAAAACAATGAGTTGGGGAATAGGCCTGCTCTGAGTAGATACACGATAGTTCCGTTTAGTTTAATTCAGTTTTGTTCATTGTCACCTGTACTGAAGTAGAGTGAAAAACGAGGGACAAATCAAATTGGCCTCCTCCTGGGTCAAAAGAAAACATGGAAATATCAGGCCTCTCTGCCATTTCAAGGCCTCGCTAGTCAGTTGTGCTTTGTGAAACAAAAACTCTGACAAACAGCCCAACGACTGACAGTTCAGTCACAGCCTCATCTGCTCCGCTGGTGGTTTCTGGGTTTAGTTGTTATCTTCAGCATCAGTGCACAGACTGCCTGCACGCAGAAGGGTAAAACTGCATTAGCAGAAGCTCAGCTGCTTACCAGAGATCACCCTGGTTACAGCGAGTGTTGAACAAAATACCCGTCCCCTTTCTAAACTAGATTTGATTAGGGGTGACTCATGAGTTGCTAGCAACACACCCTTACTCTCACACCTACCTCTGTTTATCAGACCTTTACAAAGCATGTAGTTCATCAGAAAATTCCTGGCCTCCCAGTGAGAAATTCCTGTGAAGGACCTTTCTGCATCACCATCTCCCAAGCCCACACATTAAATCAAAAATTAAATGTGGGAATGCCTCCCCCCCCCCCACGAAAAATAATTGCTCGCTTCCCTGCTCACTTCAAGCACAGCTTCCTGTCATTAAAAAAAGGACAAAACACTGGAGTAACACAGCGGGTCGGGTGTAAAATCTGGAGAACATCAGAGGGCAGCACAGTGCCGCAGCGGTACAGTGCCAGAGACCTGGTTCGATCCCCACTATGGGTGCGGTCTGTACAGAATTTGTACGGTTCTCCCTGTGAACGCATGGGTTTTCTCAGGGAGCTCCGGTTTCCTCCCACTCTCCAAAGAAGTGCAGGTTTATAGGTTAATTGGCTTCTGTAAAAATTGTCCCTCGTGTGTAGGATAGAACTAGTGTACAGGTGATTGATGGTCGTCGCGGGCTTAGTGGGCCAAAGAACATGTTTTCACACTGTATCTCCAAATCTAAAACATGGATAGGTGACGCTTCAGGTCATAACTCTTCTTGGGACTCGTTGAGTTACTCGAGTGTGTTGTGTCCTTCTTGAGTTCCGACCCAAAGCATCACCTAGCCATGTTCTACAGAGGTGCTGCCTGACCTGCTGAGATACTCCAACACATTTGTCTTTTTTTAAAATAAAGCCAACATCTGCAATTCCTTGTTTCTACATCCCTCGTCATTAATATGAGCTTTGCAACGCACAGGGTCCATTACCGGGACAGGGCTTTTGATTGCTCCTGTTGCAGACACATTCATTGCACCATCTCCATGTCAATCGGCTGCGAGAATCTTGTTACTATAATGACCCGGTTACGCATCATAATTGCATCCTCCGAAATACTATTAAGATTCTTGTTAGTTATGGTAAACATGTCTCCAGAGAGCCGTTCATGCTGTGGTTCGAGAACAACGGCCAGCAGCAGATGGCAAACTGAATGAAAATCGCAACTTGCTCCCTCAACTAAACATGAACACTTCACACGATAATCTCTGGAAATGACTAAAACTGAGACAGAAACGTTGCCATTTCAGATCTTTTTGCGATTTCAGGATCTTTTTTGTTAAGGAAACTAACTACCATGAAGGGTTCACACCCCCATTCTAATGTCTGCTCCCTTTCTCACTACTACACATCCTGTTCCCTAAGAGTTTGAGTTTAGTTTATTGTCCCGTGTACCGAGGTACAGTCAAAAGCTGTTTCTGGGATATTAGGAGACGAGTGAGTCATTACACGATATGCAAGCTCTCAGCAACCCTTGCGATCATCATGTTCAAAAACGATGGTGTTGCCATTGAATGTCAAAGGGTAGACCTTGTTGGAGATGGGCATAGAGTCATGTAGCCCAGAGACAGGCCCTTCGGCCCAACTAGTCCATGCCGTTCAAGAATGCTCCATCTAAGCTAGTGCCATTTGCTCATATCCCTCTAAACCTTTCCTATCCTGTACCTGTTTTTCAAAGGTAGACAAAAGTGCTGGAGAAACTCAGCGGGTGCAGCAGCATCTTTGGGTTTCGGCCCAAAGCTATTTCCTTCGCTCCATAGATGCTGCTGCACCCGCTGAGTTTCTCCAGCAATTTTGTGTACCTTCGATTTTCCAGCATCTGCAGTTCCTTCTTAAACAAATACAGTGAAAAGCTTTTGTTGCGTGCTAACCAGTCAGCGGAAAGACAATACACGATTACAATCGAGCCATCCACAGCGTGGAGTAGAGATTTAAAAGAGTGGACCAATTGTAGATTCACATCTGTGACCAACACGCAAAGATTTGCTTAGTTTGGGCGCCATCTTGGATAGGCAATTCCATTCACCTCCTCTGGGCTGTTATTTGATTACACTCTTTGGAATGCTGTGATAGTGAGAGTACAATGGCGTGTAATCCAGGGCAACATATTGTCCATTTCCTGAATGAATGAAAGAAATGGCTTGGAAGGTTACTGACCTGAAACATAGGGGTTTTTTTTCTCTCTCCCCCTCCCCACAGATGCTGCCTTGCCTGCTGAATGTTTTCAGCATTTGGTTATTATTACGGCCTTACCAATGAGTACAAGAGGCAGAAGCCAAAGACAAGATATTACCCAAATTATTAGAAGCTCTCCTGAAGACACCACTTGGTAGATTTACAAGGGTGTTGCCAGGACTTGAGGGCCTCAGCTATGGGGAGAGGTTGAGCAAGCTAGCTTCCTTGGAGCGCAGGAGGATGAGGGGAAATTCTATAGAAGTGAGACAAATAGATTGGGTAGACACACAGAGTCTCTTGCCCAATGTAGGGGAAATCGAGAACCAGAGGACATGGGTTTAATATGAGGGGGGAGATTTAATAGGAACCTGAAGGGTAACTTTTCTTTATTACACATAGGGTGGTGGATATATGGAGGAGGTAGTTGAGGCAGGGACTGTTACAACATTTAAGAAACATTTACAGGTACATGGATAGGACAGGTTTAGAGGGATATAGGCCCCAAATGCAGACAGGTGGGACTTGGGTAGATGGGACATGTTGGCCAGTGCGGGCAAGTTGGGCTGAAGGGCCCGTTTTTGTGCCCTCTGGTTATAGCCTCCCTTTGTGAAAGAACAACTCATTACAAAGAGAGTGCACATGCTGCATTCCTGAACTTCACGTTCACTTCCTGCAACTCTCTCCCCCGCACGCTGCTGGCTAACACCACGCTTTCCACCAACATATGCCCTTGACGCACCGCGAGTGACACCTCGGACCTGTGACTTTTGTTGAAATTCGTCAAACTGCTTTAATATAGCGTGCAAATCTGTGATGCAATGTTTATTAAAAACTACACACTAAGAATAGTGCTTACATCCAGGGCTGCACTGTGCATTAATATACGCACAGGAAATTACATCAAGAGGCGTGACAGTGACTTGGGCAGCAGTTGAATGCTTCAACTGCTTTCAACTTCAAGAAGACACAGGAAGGTTTCAGAGATCAAGCTTCAGCGAACATGGGAAGCAATGGTTAATGCAGGGGAGAACAGACACAGAACTTTCGTTTAGTGTAGAGATACAGCACGGAAACTGGACCTTCAGCCCACTGAGCTCACGCTGACCAATGATCACCCCGTACACAAGCAATATCCTACACACTGGTGACAATTTACAATTGTTATTGAAGTCAATTAACTTCCAACCTGTACGTCTATGGAGTGTGGGAGGAATCCGGAGCAACCGGAGAAAACCCACACAGTCACTCACAGGGAGAACACACAAACTCCGTAGTCAGGATGGAACCCGGGTCTCTGATGCTACAACTATACCGCCGCGCCACTGTGCCGCCCCATGCTGCAGAGCCGCTACAACTCTACCGCCGCGCCACTGTGCCGCCCCATGCTGCAGAGTCTCAGGTTGAAAACCCAACAAAGAAGTGTTGAAAAGTCAAAAAGGTTACAAATGCTGGAAATCTGAAACAAAAGCTAGAGTGCTGAAAATACTCAGCGGGTCAGGAGGAGAAAGTGGGCCAAGGAAAAGGATGGAGTGAATTTTGTCTGCATGGTCGGTGAATTCGTGCCAGGAATGTTTCTCTGCTCAGTCGTGGAGTGAAAACACGTCATTGAATTGAATTGAATCCCTTTATTGTCATTCAGACCTTACGGTCTAAACGAAATTTCGTGCCTGCAGTCATACATACATCATACAATAATAACAACAATAAACACAAATTAACGTCCACCACAGTGTATCCACCAAGCACCTCCTCACTGTGGTGGAGGCAAAAAATCTTAGGGTTACTGTCTCTTCCCTCCTCTTCTCCCTCTGCGCTGAGGCGATTCCCCACCGGGCGATGGCACAACAGTCCCGCGGCTCACCGAACCCCGCAACGGGCCGGCTCAAACACCGCGGCCCGGGGGTGGTCCCAGGGACTCCCACTGGAGTAACAGCAGCACCAAGCGTGCCTCTACCTAGAGCAGAGAGCACAATCTGACGATTCAGAGCAGCCACTAAGGAATTACCAAACAGGGATCGTGCTAATTAATTGCCAAATTAAAATCACAAAGATAAGCGTGGGCAAGTAGGAATATTGTAAATCGGTGCTCAATGCTCAGCATGGGAGTGGCTGGGCCGAATGGCCTACCGCTGTGCTGTACAACTAAGGCTCTAGGTGGGCAAGTGAAGGAAAGACTGTCAGAGACCAGTCACTTGCACAGCTGCCAAGGGTTGATCAGTGCTCCTGAGGAGACCACCACCCAGGAATCTCACCTCCTGAAGCAGAGAAGTTCAGTGGGGATGGAGAAAGACAGACCACAGCACCAGAACCCACTAGACAAGTCTAAGTGTTGTCAGAGTCCAGATTTTCCCCAGCTGCTTGCCATTGTCTTGTGTATTCAGAAACACTAATAGCATTGAAAACCGAGAGATTGAAGTTTGCATTTTTCTGTTAGTGTGACGCTTTGTATTGAGGGGACGTTGAGTAGCTTGAGCCACAGGCAGGAATTATAAAACAGGCTCCGTGCGTTCCTCTGCCGACGAGCTTCATTTGTAACTAATTCCACAGACAGAAAATCTGCTCAGGGCTGCAGCGTGTATCTGGTAAAATACCAGCGACAGAGATTGCAAACAAGCCCGAGCCAGGGAATCCCATTTCCTCTCTGTCACTAACTTGTTTTTTCCTGTTACAGCCCTTGAGGGTTTGACGACCAGAGTCTGCAACATGTAATCCTCTCTCCACTCGCTCAGGAATTTATTTACGGCTCTTGCACAATATGCAAGTGCTGCTCCTACTTTCTGCTCGATGCCTTCCCTTGTGGGGCCTTTTAGCCTCAAAATAAAGACGGCAAACGTTGGGAAGTGGGATCGGGACGCAATGCAGATTCTGCCTGACCTGCAGTGAATCTAAATAAGGGTCTCGACCAGAAACGCCACCTATTCCTTTTCTCCAGAGATGCTGCCTGACCCGCTGAGTAACTCCAGCACTTTGTGTCGACCTTTGGTGTAAACCAGCATCTGCAGTTCCTTCCCACACAAATAGACTCATTGTTGGAACCTTGACATAGCAAGCTCCCACACACGGCCAACAGATAATGACTGGGTTGTGGGGGGTTGGACTAACTCCAGCCTCATTCTTCACCGGACAGCTCCGTGTCACGCTACAGGGTGATCTATTGAACAATGGGTTTTAAATGGTTCCACACCTCAGTGCTGCACTTCAGCGTGGCCCGAGGTATTGTGCTCAAGACTCTGAAGTGGGCCATTTCATCAGCCAATTAACTAGGGAACAGGTCACACACAGTCAGCACCTCCCCTCAGCATCAGGTCTGGAGTCAAGCTCACAAGGAGACAGTGCATCGGGAGGGGAGTCAGTGTCATAGAGAGAGACGGCATGGAAATAGGTGGTTCAGCCCAACTTGTCCAATATTTTGACCAGATGTCCTATCTTAGCTAACCCTATGCGCCAGCATTTGGCTCAAATCGCTCAGAAACTTGCCTGTCCATGCATCTGTCCAAATATTTGTCCCAATGTTGTTATTGTAGCTGCCTCAACTATTTCTATATACCACATACCTTATATCCACCACCTTCTGCAGGGAAGAAGTTGTCCCTCAGGGTCCTAATAAATCTTCCCCCTCTCACCATAAACCTATTCCCTCCTATTCTTGATTCTCCTATCCTGGGAAAAAGACCGTGCACATCTATTCCCCTCATGATTTTAATCACTTCCATATCATCACCTCTCAGCCTCCTGCACTCTAATCAAGTGCACTCTAAAGGGCATGTCCCACTTGGCCATCATTTACACGACAGGCCGGTAGTGACTGACGTGCAACGGTCGCGCACGTCATCATGCGTCCGCACAGCCGCCTGGAGCGCGTGACGTCATTAGAAGATAGACACAAATGCAGGGGAAACTCAGCTGGATCAGCAGCATCTCTGGAGAGAAGGAATGGCTGATGTTTCGGGTAGAGACTCTTCTTCAGTCTGAAGAAGGGTCTCAACCCGAAACGTCACACATTGTATCTCTACAGAGATGCTGCCGGTCCCGCTGAGTTTCTCCTGCATTTTGTGTATATCTCCAATCTCTGGGAGTAGGAGTGGGGATGGATCCGGATCCGCAACGGCCGTGAGCCCCAGGCCGAGCTCGGCGATCGTTTGCCTGCTTCTGCTGCCGTTGGAGCTGAGATGTTGCGCCGTGCCAGGGTCTTGGGCCTGTCCCACTTTGGCCGTCAGTTACTCGACAGGCAGGTGGCGCGTGAAGATTTCGTGCAGGACCAAGTCCACACTCCGCCACGCCACTACATGCGCCCGTCCCGCTCTACCCACGCAGGTCGCGTAAATGGCGAGCGAATGACGGCCAAGTGGGACAGGCCCTTAAGGAATCAGCCCACCCAATATCTCCCAATGGCTCAGGTCCTCGAGACCTGGCAACATTCTTGTAAATCTTCTCTGCGCTCTTTCAAGGCAAGATGAAACCTTGCTGGGGTCTCATTGGGGCATGACCTCCTCTGCATTGGTGGTTCTGGACAGCTGCTTCACTGACCGCTTGCACTCTGCCCACCAGGGTCTGTTGCAACTCACGGTTGCCAACCGTTTTGATTTCTCTTCCAATCCTATATGGTCCTTTTTAACCTCTGCCTCCTCCACTGCTGGGGGTGGGAATACACATTGGAACCACATCCGGGATACGGAAGGCTAGTCTTTCCTGAGGAAAAACTCTAAATGATTTTAATGACAATCTAATAGCTTCATTAGTTTTCTCTTAGGAACATGGGAGGTTTCCAACTCTCAGTGTTTTCATTGAGAGCCTCACCTCTGAACCTTTTGTGCTGCGTGACTCTTGTCCATGGTATTAGCTGACTAATTAAGTGATAGCTTAAGGAAAGAGAGAGCGAAAACACTTTTTTTTTTAAATCACATTTTGCCGGTTACTCATTCTTTGGTGAACTTTTCATTCCCCTTGTCAGTAGGGTATCTGGCAACTTAGCAGATCGTGATTAAATGAGATAATTAGAATACTTGTGCGACGAATACTTAATGTGCTGTAGGCGTGATCCTGCAAAAGTGTGAAGCAACTGATACAGACTCTGGTTATTATTATTATATTAACAGGCACACTGGAGCGAGCAGCATCAAGATCATTCATCAAAATCAACGGTGCATAGGAGTTTCACACATTGGGCATCGAAATGGTGTAAATATAATTACTCCAGCTTGTTTGGTTGGTGCTACTATCTGCTCCAGTCCTCCTCGCCCCTTGAGATCAATGCTGCATCAATCCCAATCACACTCCCTTGGAACGTCATTGCCAGCTGCAAACTACGAGGGAGTGCAGGACTTCTCTCCCCGTGATCCCCGCCAGTCTAATTGCGGCAGAAAATAGATGAGAGCTCTCTCATTGAACAGTGTGCAATCAGAAGAAAGAGCCCTCACTTGCTCTGCAGAATTTGCAGCATCGAGTTTTCCAAAAAAGACCTTCAGAGCTCAGGAGCACCAGTCAAAGTAATTCTTGCAGCTGGGTGTCATTGTGCCTCTGTTATAACGTTGTTTATTAGCAACGCCTCTCTCCGCCGGAGGTAAATAGATACTGATATAAAAAGGTTGATCGTTGGAACTGCAAGTCTGCGAGGCAAACCGATTTCACCTCGAGCGCAATGTTAAATGCCCTGAAGCACAGACTGTGTCAGACCTCATCTCTCCCACCGCTGTCTGCTCCTTCAAAGAGTCATTTAAATTCACAACACTCCCAGCTGCAGCAGGTGTGACGATGAGAATGAGTGAATCAGTCCCTCCCATCACCTTACCCAGGTTACAATGGTCGACTGCAGCCCTCTCTCAAACCCATATAATGCGCCAGTGAAGTTGGGAGACATCGCTGGAATTCACTACGAATTCTGGTGAAAGCAAATCAGATGAGCGGGAAATTGTTCTAGCAACTGTTAAACCATTCAGTTACACACAGTCCAACAAAGGCAAGCTCGTCAGAGTCTGAAGAAGGGTTTCGGCCCGAAACGTCGCCTATTTCCTTCGCTCCATAGATGCTGCTGCACCCGCTGAGTTCCCCCAGCAATTTTGTGTACCTTCGTCAGCTGATAATTGGGTTAACTGCACCTTAACCCACCCAGATACATGAATAAAAGGAAGGCTTCATCTGTGCTCTGATCATTTACCCATGGCCAACATTAGCAATGTTTATTTTAACATTATTAACATAACTGTGTGGGAAGGAACTGCAGATGCAGGTTTACACCGAAGGTAGACAAAATGCTGGAGTAACTCAGCGGGTTAGGCAGCTTCTCTGGTGAAAAGGAATAGGTGACATTTTGGGTCGAGACCCCTCTTTAGGCTTGAAGGGCCTCGACCCGAGACGTCACCTATTCCTTTACTCCAGAGATGCTGCCTGACCCGTTGAGTTACTCCAGCATTTTGTGTCTATCGTCACTATTAACATACTGATGGAGCACTTGTGGAAAACATGGCTTCTGCTCTTCCCCACCCCGAGCACACTTGAATAAAAGTACTCTGTTAACTCCGAGATACTTCCAAAAGGCATGGTGAACAATTTGATGGGAAGCTGATTGTGCTGGCATTCCCACATACCAATATCCTTCTGGACATTTAATATTCCATACGGAACTTAAACTGGAGGTGGCGGAGGGTGGACTGAAGCAAAAAAGGATTATTGGAGAAGAAGAGCTACATGTGACAAGAGGAACATGTGCCAATAAAGTATCAATGAATCATTAATCATTCAAGAGCTGCAAAACATAGAGGCAGTAATGATGGGGGGGGGGGGGGGGGGGGTTCAAGTAACCCCAATATCAAAGGGGACATGGGCACAGTAAGAGGATAAGGATAGAGCAAATTCAACAAGGGGTACAGCTCTGGTTTTAGACAGAGATAAGCTGGCAGGTGGCAGGATATCAGTTGTGTTGTAGGAATCATAATCCTGTTAGATTTAACATAGTTATGTAAAAAGACAGATACAACACGAGTTCATATTTGGCCAATTTTATTGTATTGAGAATTGATTTGGCAGAAGTGAGCAGGAAACAGCTACTAGATGGTAAATCAGTCCCACCGCATTTAACGAGAATCAAGAGTTTCAGGCAAAACATTGTTCCAAGAAAGGGTGGGACGGCCAAATTCAAGAGTCTCTTGGTGCACTGAGGGCAGGCAAGATGAGACAAAAGAAGCAGTGCTTAGACAAGATACTGAGAGATTAATATGGGATAAAGACTGGAAGAATCCAGGTCGAGTAATAAATTAAAATGAAAGAGAAGATAGACATGCATGGAGAGGTAATATCGATGAGAAAGATTAAAAAAATTGCAAAAGATGCTCTCTCAGTAATGAACAAGGGGAGAGTTCCTCGAGGGCCTGAGCTGTAGGGACAGGTTGAGCAGGCTAGGACTTTATTCCTTAGAGTGCAGGAGGTTGAGGGGTGATCACATGGAGGTGTACAAAATCATGAGGGGAATACATCAGGCAAACATGTAAACCAGCATCGGCAGTTCCTTCCTACATGGACAAACGCACATCATTTTTTTGCACAGAGTAGGGGAAATCAAGAACCACAGAATATTGGTTTAAGGTGAGGGGAAAGAGATTTAATGGGAACCGGAGGGGTAACTTTTTATTTTAACATGAGAGGTAACTTTTTCACACAAAGAGTGGTGGGTGTATGGAACAAGCTGCCGGAGGAGGTAATTGAGGCAGGTACGATCACAACGTTCAAGAAACATTTGAACAGATAGATGGATAGGAAAGGTTTAGAGAGATATGGCCAACAGAAGGCAGGTGGGATTAGTGTAGATGGGGCATGTTGGGCGGCATGGACAAGTAGGGCCGAAGGGCCTGCGTGGCTCTACGGCTATGAGGATTAAATAAAGTCATAAATGTGACGAATTAGAGCAAGTTCCACAATGAGTAATTTGGGGCTGTCCTTCAAAACATGGGGTGATGCTAATACTGTAGTTAAAGCAGACACGTGTGAAATGCTGAAAACAGCTAAACATGGTAAAAGAGGATAGACACAAAAAGCTGGAGTAACCCAGCGGGCGGGGCAAGCAGCGTCTCTGGAGAAAGGGAATGGGTGACGTTTTAGGTCGAGACCCTTCTGAACATCCTTTTCTCCATGGAGGCTGCCTGTCCCGCTGAGTTACTCCAGTTTTTTGGGTCTCTCTTCGGTTTAAACCAGCATCTGCAGTTCCTTCCTGCATTTGGTATAAGTGGGAGATGAGCATTTTTCTGATTGAATTTATTTTCTGATAAATCACCAGGCCGGGATGAAATACACTACAGGCCATTAAAGGCAGCAATGGGGAGGGGGAAAATATCAGAGGCCCCAGATACATTGCTTCAATCTTCTCTCGTCTCAGGTGGAACTCCAGAGGATTGGAGGAGGGCCACTGACGTTTATAAAAGGGAGAACGGGATAAAGTCGGGCCAGTTAATTTAACTTTGGTGGCAAGGAAATAATTGGAACGTTCCAAGGGACATCATAGCTTCATATGGGAAGACACAGATTAATCAGGAGATTAATCAAAAGATTTGTTAAGGGATGATCTTCTCTGAACAACAATTTAATGAGTTGAGAAGGTAGCAAGAAATGTTATGAATATTGAATTCTCCAATTTTAACTAACACCACTCTCTCCTCCCGCCCCTCCCCCTGTGCCCCACCCAAGTGTGAACCAATTTCTCCCTCTATCTCCATCCCAGTTCCTACCCACACTCTAATCCCAACCACCTATATCCCTCCCTGGGCTTTATAGTTCACTCATCTTCCGTCCTTATCTAACACAGCTTTGTCTCTTTCCAGTCAAGCCCCTGTCACTTACTCCACCAATCTGCCAACCAAACCCCCCCCCCCTCCTCACGCACATCCACCTATCACTTGCCAGACTGTATTCCTCCTCCACTCGCAGTCCAGCCAGTCCCACCCCCCTATCCCTGCCAACGCTTTCCTGTTAGATACGTTTCTTGTTTTCGTTTGAACGTCACGATTGGATCCGCTCACATCAGCTTTGTTTCTCGCCTGGTCCATACATCCTTGGCTCCTTGTGTTAGCCAAGGATTGATGGAGGAAATGGCAGCCCAAGCTGTTTCAGAATATTCCCCACCATGGCAACGTTACCGACAGGGCATAACTTGACCGCAGACTGATTCATTACAGCTATTCCAGAGCAGACCGTTTAATTCCAGAATGTCCCCAGAGTCCAGCAGTGGAACAACTTCATTTTGGAATTTTCACCGCGTGATGGGGAACAGCACTACTTCACTGGAGACACAAGAAACTGCAGAAGTGGGAACCTCGAGCAAAAACAAAAGCAAACTGCTCGAGGAATCCAGCGAGACTTTGACCTGTTGAGTTTCTCCAGCATTTCGTTTTTTTGCATCATATTCCTGGAGCTTTTACGCCAGGAGTCAAGTCAGGCATTACTGGGTCGGTACAGTATTCACCTCATGGATGTACTATATCATCTCCAGAATAACATGGATCACGTCAACCATGGAGCAGGCATCAGTGGAGCATGTTCCGTCATGCCAGCTAATGCGCACACACTTTGCAAAACTCTATCCCCGCCCCACACCACATTCCAGCAATTTTGTGGATGGTTTGCGTATTTCTCCAAATATATTTTGAACAGAAGAATGCTCCAAGGTTGAGCATATCTACTTTTATCACCAAATGATCTGACCAGCTAAGCTTCTTCCTCCGTTCCCAGACCTCTACTCAAACAAAAACTATGTTAGTTTCCAAAACCGCACAAGATCCTATTTATCCACAGTGACCTACATTGGGTTCTGGTCCATTCAAATGTCTAATTGAAAGTTTAACCTCTACAGCATTACCCCACTCATCTCCACAAGCACACAGATTGACATTCTTCCAGACATGGACCCCACCATATCCCTGACTTTTGTCGCCCCCTTATTGAAAGCAACCTAGTCCATTGACTCTGCTCTTAGTGGAGCTCCAAATCCCTCTGCCTCATTCACCACCTTCCTGAAAGCCTGTCACATGCCTTAGTATCTCCGTCCTTAGTGTAACGTTAATTGGTGCTCATTAATGGATCTACGGTACGATAGAACTTTATTTATCCCAGGAGGGAAATTGATCTGTCCACAGTCATAAAACACAAAATACATGAAACATGAAATTAAGTGGAAAGGATTGGGGATGTGCAAAGATTAGGGTGGGGGTAGGGGATTCAGTCTACCTCACGACAGAAGGGGGAAGAGTTGTACAGTTTGATAGCCACAGGGAAACCTGTATTGTATCGTGGTGGAATCAGTGTTTTGCTGAAGGTACGTACTCCTCAGGTTGACCAGTGTGTCATGGAGGGGGTGAGCTGTATTGTCCAAGATGCTCCACAGTTTGAGGAGCATCCTCCCCTCCAAGACCACCTCCCATGAATCCAACTCCACCCCTAGGACGGAGCCAGCCTTCCTGATAAGCGTGTTAATCCTGTTGGTGTCCACGGCCTTCGCCCTGCTGCCCCAGCACACGACAGCGCAGAAGATGGCGCTGGAGACGGAGCCTTCTCAAAACGTACAGCCGGCTATGTCCCTTCTTGTACAGTTCTTCTCCGAACTGCCTAGCCAATACTAACAGCCAAATACTAATAAGTGGTGTTGTATGGGCAATGCAGAAGAGACAGCTGAAGGGTAACAGCAACAGAAGATAGATGCAACACTGATAATAGGATGAACTTCGAAAGAGACACTTTCTTTAACTAATAATTATATAACACTGATAAAATGCGCTAGTACACTATCACAACAGTTGCCAAGCAGCAGTAACTTATGAGTAATTCGGTTCTATTCTTAGTATTCCTTCTTGTTCTGTGCAAGACGCCTCAATACAAACAAAGCTACAGTTCCCTGGAATTTTCACCGCAACTTGTATTTAATCAACGGAAAAATGTGGTTAACAACTTGGCTATCTCTGCAATTAAATTCAGGATGGATAAGAGAAAAATTAATGGAGTTTGCCTGCCCTGACTCCCCAACTAATGCCCACTCCAAAATGCTTTCCAGGTTCTTATCACACCTTCAGTGGAATTTATACTTCTCCAAAAATTAAATTGAAGAAAGCTGTTAATCTCAGCAGAGTTTAAGTTAAACACTTTTTTTCTGCCCTCGATTGGAACCCAATAAAAAACCTGTCTTGTAAACCAGCATGTGTAGTTCCTTGTCGGTGTTGCCTTGCAGCACCCAAAACACACTCGATATTCATTTGGGACTGCCAGTGCACATCCACATATAATGGCCTCAACTGCTGAACATTGCTAGTTGGAGCACTGCAAGGGGACTTGGACTCTGTTGCTCTGAGACACTGGGTGTCCCTGGCACAATGTGATCTTATTAACAGAATGGCAGAATAAGCTGCCCACCAGATTAAATAAAACACACACGCCTGTCCCTATACCACACTAAACCACCACCACCACCCCTGGCCACGTGTTCCAGGCAGGCATCATTCACTGTGCAAAAAATAAACTGCCCCACCCATCTCTTTTGATCTTTGCCCCTTTCACGTTAAATGTTAGCCCTCAGATAGTTCCCAATGTTTGAAATAAACAATATAAAGGTGAGATATTGCTTAAATTCTCAAATGCAGGAAGTGGAATTTATAAACAGTTAACAACGTAACAATGTTAAAACAAATTTCAGGCTCAGACACTGACAGCATATGTATGTATGTCTGTCTATCTGTTCTGTGCTCCATCTACCTGCCTTGGCCGTGTATTCCTTAATACCCCCGGCTAAATAGTCGTACACCAAGTACAACATTTTCAAGCAACTACTTGTTTTCAGATTGTCGTTCAGCTGCGTTTTAGCGAGTTGAAGAGAGAATCTTAACTTGGCTTTGATCTTGACACTGCCTTATCAGCAGATCCCCTCCTCTCTCACAACCGGTCAACTTCCGGCTTCCTCTTTTACTGAACCCAGTTCATAAACTAAGAGCCACGTCTAGAAGCAGGCACGGTAAAGAGGGAGGTGCCAAACGAGAGATAGCTTGTTGTTGGGGCCTGTGTTCTTACCACATTTTTGCACACGCTTTGCTCCAGTGAAGTGCTTTGAATGTGCGCTCCCTGCTTCACTGTAACAGCGAGAGGGAACAGAGGGACAAAGCAGACAAAATCCAGCAACTTCAGCATCTGATGTTCGTTAGATATATTTGTTAGATATGATATGTTGCACAATGACACGTGTTCCCTCTACTGCAAGTAAACTTGCTGTTAGAGCACAATCTATCAGGTACTCGAGTGCAAATGCTACTTCCTACTCTTCAGACTACTTTTCATGTTCCTCTTAAAGCAAACACGCAGAGAGCATTGTTTACCAGCAGGCTGACGATTCATTTCATCTCAGCACCATGATGGAATCGATTGAGCTGCTCATTTTCTGCTCTGCTAGCTCACTGCATTCCCACTTATCCTCCCTCACACATGCATTTCATATTCACGCTGCAGTCTCAATCCGTGGCAGTTTCTGATGGCTTCTCAGTAGAACAGCTCAAGCCAGGAATTCCTCTGCAGTCCAGTTACACAGTCAGTCACACGCCACAGAAAGAGGCTCTTCAGCCCATCGCATCCATGCTGGCCATAGCCTACCCATCCGCATTCATCATCACTCATGCCCCCCCCCTCCCTCCTCTATTCAGATGCTCGTTTAAATACTGTGAGTGCCTGCCTGCACCATCCACTCATGAAGCACATTCCACATTCTAAACACCCTCAGGTAAAAACATTGTTGAATCAGATTCCTTTAATCCACACCTTAAATCCCATGCCCTATAGTTTCAGATGTCTCCAACATGGGGGAAAGTTCCTCATTTTCTTCCTTTTTTATGCCCCACATAATTTTGGATACCTCAGTCGTTCCCCGTCAGCTTTCTCTACTGCAAGAACACAAATCCAGCCTCCTCTCAGAACAGGAATGCTCCATTTCAGACAACAGCCTGTTGGGATCACCTCTGCAGTTTAGCCACAGCCTTCCTTTAGTACGCTGACCAAATGCTCACAATACTCCTGCAGTGGCCTGAGCAAATCGCGGTACAGTTGTACAGAGAAAGGCCTAGCAGAGTGGACGTGGACGTGGAGAGGGTGTCTCCAGTAATGCGAGAGTCCAGGACCAGGGGAAACATCCTCAGAATAAAAGGACGTTCCTTTAGACAGGGAGACGAGGAGGAACTTCTTGAGCCAAAGGGTGGTGAATCTATGGAGTTCATTGCCACAAATGGTTGTGGAGGCCAACTCAAGGGGTATTTTAAGATGGAGAATTATAGGTCCATGATCAGCAAGGATCTCAAATGGTTATGGGGATATGCCAAGAGAATGGGGTTGAAAGAGAAAAATAGATCAGCCATGATTGAATGGCAGGGTAGACTCGAAGGGCCGAATGGTCTAATTCTGCTTCTATGTATCATGGTCTGCTTACACTGTGATTTGAAGAAAAGACTTTCAAAGAATTGAGATCCCCAGAGAGAGAAATAAATACCTCATCTCTTTTTTAAGTTGGATGCATCTTATTTTTAAATAATTACTGCTACTTCCTTATTTTTAAACAGGGAAAAAATAGATCAGCCACAATCGGATGGGGGAGAAGACTCGATGATTCTGCTAATTCTGCTCCTATGTCTTATGAATCTTTTCTTCTATTCCTATATCCCACCCAAAGTAGGCAAGTGTCCTCTATGCCGTCTAAGCCACCTGATCCATCTGTGCTTCTGCTTTTGGGCATCCTTGCACTAGTCCTCCCAGGCCCTCTCTTCCCCAGCACTCTGCAGTGAAGCAGCAGCAACATTAAAAGTGAACCGGAGTCAGCAGCAGCAGCAACCCTCTGCTGGGCTGATGACATTGCTTCACTGACACACTGCGCTGCTCATTTCCAAAAGCTGTGTTTTGGACTGTTCTGTGGGTTCACACAGCAGCAGCAGCGGCAGGTCTATCGACCAAGAACACGTCCACTTGTTCCAGCACTTCAAAGGAAAAGCACTCCTGTCACAACGAAGGTGCAGTGTAGGAGACAGAGGGAGCTCTGTGGACAGTGCAGCATTTAGCTCATCATACGCAGTACAAATGTCAGATTAGACATGTTTTTCTAATGCCAGTTGTGCTGAAGGACTGCACGGGCATTTTGGAGAATCCGAGGAAGAGTCTCGACCTGAAACGTCACCCATTCATTCCCTCCAGAGATGCTGCCTGTCCCACTGAATTATTCCAGCATTTTGTGTCTACCTTCGGAGAATCCAAGTCTATTCCACAGACAGATGTATACATTTCCTCAACATACTCAAGGTAGATGTTTGACACAAATTATTTACGTTTAAAGCAAGCTATAAAACTTTAAACATTTTTCGATGAGTTGGAATAAAATAGAACACCTATAAAATAAAATACAACAGCAGTCGCTCAATTAAAACCCAGGGAGATGCAGTCGAAACGACTGCGGTGTTTCACACAGACATGCACAAGTCTCTTTTGCCTCCTTTCAAGACCAAACTCATAGACTAAAGGGAACCACAGGTTCAATGGAAGGTTAACCAACACAAGGGCCCCGTGGCTCCACTCAGAAGGGTCACCCAACAGACTCAACAGGTCTCATGTCTGTGGGGCAGTTTATATACTCAAGCAACAATTCGAATTTAGGCTGGCCCATCAGAAAATAAGCAATGCAAAAATATTAATGCTCATATTTATTACTTGCTTTGATGTTTACTGCACAATAGAGGGAAGGGGAGGGAGATGGCTCTGCACAATTAATTGCAACACGATTCAATCATATTAGACTCTGGCCAGAATTTGAAGCTGTAATAACCACAAAACTGTTTGCTTGCTGTCAACAGTGAAAAGCTAACAGCAATAACTGGCACCTGCATTTGCACAGTTTAATACAGGAAAAGTAATTTGCATATTCCCTCTGATTAACTTTTAAAGTTTATACCATGACATTTATTTTTTAAAGGTGGCAGTTTAGCTAACTAATTCTCAGATATCCAATGATCCATTCACTTCCCAAAGCAGTAAATCATAATCATGCCTTTTGCTTCCTAAGACAGATACAAAAGGCTGGAGTAACTCGGCGGGTCAGGCAGCATCTCTGGAGAAAAAAGTATTTTTCTCTGGGGAAAAACAAAAATCTGTAGGGAAGAAAAGCATTCTCCGGAGATGCTGCCTGATCCACTGAGATACTCCAGCCTTTTCTGTTTGTCTTCAGTTTATACCAGCATCTGCAGTTCCTCCGTACACTTTTTGCTTCCTGGTTTGGTCTCTGCAGTAATTTATTGATGCGATTTGCAGCTTGGCCGGCTTCATGCCTTTGTTTGCACGGTGGGTCAGAGATCTGCGACAGATGGCATTGTACAGAGTGACAGAGTGGGGAATCCATCACCACACGGCCTGCTACGCCGTCAGGTCACAGGCCAGTGCCCCTCTCTGCCATCCTGTTGCAAACATCATGCCGCTAACTGTGGAATTAGTGGAGCATGCAAAACATTAATTTTGCATGAATATTAATACAACCAAGACCAAAAACAGATGCTCACACAGCCCACAAGGGCATTCATGACCTAAGCCTGACTGAACTACATTCCTCTGACCGACTGCTACTCTTTTCAGACTTAGAGTCTCACACCGTGGAAATGGATCCTTCATCCAATCTTGCCCACACCGGCCAAAATGTCCCATCTACACTAGTCCACTAAACCTGTCCTATCCATGTCCCTGTCTAAATATTTAATATAATAATAGGTGCAGGAGTAGGCAATTCGGCCCTTCAAGCCAGCACGCCATTCAATGTGATATGGCTGATCATCCCCAATCAGTACCCCGTTCCTGCCTTCTCCCCATATCTCCCGACTCCGCTATTTTTAAGAGCCCTATCTAGCTCTCTCTTGAAAGCATCCAGAGAACCTGCCTCCACCACCCTCCGAGGTAGAGAATTCCACAGACAAAGTTGCAATAGTACCTGCCTCCCCCGGCAACTCGTTCCATATACCCACCACACTTTGTGTGAAAAGGTTCAGGTTCTCAGGTTCCTATTAAATCATTCCCCCCTCACCTTAAACCTATGTGCTCTGGTCCTTGATTCCCCTACTCTGGGAAGAGACTCCTTTGTGGGATTATACTCAGAACTGTAAGCATTCCAATCCTGCCTTCCTTGCAGCCATATGTTGCAATCTTCAAACAACTCTTGGTGTTACGTACATTCTACGATTACTGTGGAGACCTTCACGGCCTCCAACCATAACACGTTTTAAGCAATGGTTGTAAATTTAGAACATGTGAACATATTCACATGAAGTTAATTCATTCCCCCTCACATACAGACTGCAGTAAAGCACAGTTCACATCAAATCAACTCCTCCCCAGTTGCGTGTCAGAGATCGGGGTTCAGGATACCCATGGTGTGTAAGCAAATCATTGGCTGCTGCTCTGCCAATGCATGTTCACCAATAGCCTCCACCCAGTGGCAGAGAGAGAAGGCTTCCAAAAACATCAGTCTACTGGAGGTGGAGTAACTCAGCAGGTCAGGCAGCATCTCTGGAGAAAAGGATTAGGAAACATCTTGGGTCGAGACCCTTCTTCAGTCTTAAACATACAAACATAGAAAATAGGTGCAGGCGTAGGCCATTCGACCCTTCAAGACAGCACCGCCATTCAATATGATCATGGCTGATCATTCAAATCAGTACCGCGTTCCTGTTTTCTCAACATATCCCTTGATTCCATTAGCCCTAAGAGTTATATCTAACTCTCTCTTGAAACCATCCAGTGAATTGGCCTCCACTGCCTTCCGTGTGGAATTCTGTGGAATTCTCTGGGTGAAAAAGTTTTTTCCTCATTTCAGTCCTAAATGGCCTACCCCTTAGTCTTAAACTATGACCCCCTGGTTCTGGACTCCCCCGATATCGGGAACAACTTTCCGGCATCTAGCCTGTCCAACCCCTTAAGAATGTTTTATGTTTCTATAAGATCCCCTCTCATTCTTCTAAATTCCAGTGAATATAAGCCCAGTCGACCCACTCTCTCGTCATATGGCAGTCCTGTCAAGGAGTCTCATCCCGAATCGTCACCTATTTCTTTTCTGACGAGATGCCGCCTGACCCACTGAATCTCCAGCTTTTGTGTGTCTGGCGTCGGTTTAAATCCGCTTCTCCAGTTCCCCCCTGCAGATTTAATCCACAGGACGTGTTCTACCTGCACCAGGTTTTGGGGTTCCATGCAAGTGTCTCCCTATTACCACACACCCAAAGGTGATCTCTCTGTCAAACACTTGCTCACTGTCCTTTCCCTTCATTCTCCCTGCCTCCCCCACGCACTGTTCTTCCCGACACCTTCCCGTTCCCTCAACCCTCATCTCCCCCTTTAGCTCGCACTTCACCATAACACCCTTCCCGAGGCACAGAGCATTCTTCCCTACAGACAATATCGCATTGCACACCCACCCACGACCCACCATACCCTGCCCACTCACCCTCCCACTCCCCCGGCACGCTGTTCACCCATTTCACCCCCAACCACACTTAGGTAGTCTACCCACCCACCAGGTACTCTACCCACCCACAAGGGTCTCTGCCCACCCTCCACCCACGATCTGCTCACCTGCCAGCAGGCAATCCGCCCTGCCATGCACTAGCCCACCTCCAGCCCCTGCCCACTCTCTCAGCCACAGCCACTGTCCACATATTTACTGCCCGCCACCCACGGGTGCACTTCCCGCCCGGCCGCCAACCACCCACGGGTGCTCTGCCCGACCGCCCACCCACCCACGGCTCTCACGAGGCACCCAAGGGTGCGGACAGACCCACCCGCGGCTCCCTGTCCGCTCGCTCACCGTTGAAGCCCCAGCGCTCCTGGCTCTGCTTCACTTGCTCGAGGCTCAGCCCCGTGTTCTCATTCACGGCGAAGTGGGCGAGAACTTCTTCCACCGTCTTGCTGTGCGCCTTCTCCATGCTGCTGCTGCTGCCGCCGCCGCCACCCGCGCCCCGGCCGCTCTCTCCTGGCTGCGCTGGAGCTGCCTGACTCCGCTCGCTAGTCCCGGGACCGGAGCTGCGACTGATCCGCCCGCTGCCGCTGCATCCGCAGGTGTGTTTGGGCAGGCAGACTCAGACCCCTCCCCTCTCCATAGACCCCTCCCCTCTTCACATCCCCCTCCCCCTCCACATGCCCCTCCCCCCCCCCCCCCCCCCCCCCCTCCACAGGCCCCTCCCTCCTCCACACACCCCTCCACCCCCCACCCCCTCCACAGACTCCCTCCCCCTTCACCATGCCCCGCTGCCCCCGGGCAAGCGCTGTAACAAATGTGGAGGAAGGAACTGCAGATGCTGGTTTAAACCGAAGGTAGACACAACATGCTGGAGTAACTCAGCGGGACAGGCAGCAACGCTGGAGGGAAGGATTGGGTGACGTTTCGGGTCGAGACTCTTCTTCAGACTGATCAGAGATGCTGCCTGGCCCGCATAGTTACTCCAGCATTTGTGACTTTCAGCGTGGTAACAACCCTGCCTTCTCCCCGCTTCCGTGTTTAGTGGGCGCGGCGGAGCTGACACGACTGGCCACCACTTCCCTGCACCAGACTGACCGCGGGTCTATTTCCATTCCCTCGCTTATCACCCCCCACCCCACTGCTTCATCAGTGGCTGTTCCTCATAATTCTCAGCTTCGCGCGTTCACCCGTTCCCTGGCTCAGTGTGTTTGTCCCCACTACCTACTTCAAACTCACTAAGTTGCACCCCACTACCGACTTCAAACTCACTCGCCCCGGTCACTGGTCTGACACCTCATATCAAATCCCAAGTGCGAGCTGACCACAGTATTTCGAACATCAAAGAGCTTCTCCCGTGTCGGTTATCACCCCAGGACGGTCCCAAATAATCTTGCAGCCAATAACATACATTCTGAAGATGTGCTCATTTATCCATCAAATGTAAAACGGCAAAATTGCCCCAGAAAATGTTTCACAAACAAGGTGAAAATGCCCAGGTTATCTGTATTATTTAGGTTGGTTGAAGACAAATAATAAAACAACACCTTGCCCTTAAAAAAAGACTAGCTGGATTTCTGTTTGACTTTAAAATATGAGAAGGATCTTGGTACATATTTAGAATATCCAGACAAAACTATTGAGCTGAATCTTCCATCTGGTTGCCTGCCTTTGAAGTCCATTATTGACCAGGTCTGAGGCTGTGGTACAGGAGGAAGCTGACTCCTAACTTTAGTTTAGTTTAGTTTATTGTCCTGCGTACTGAGAAAACAACGTGTAGATGAAGGGAATAACGTTGACCTCCCACTGAAGCAGAGATGAGACAAAGTCTTTTCTCTCAGAAGGTTGTGAGCTTCCAGAATGCTTCCTCAAAGGGCAGTGGGAGTGAATATTTTGAACATTTTGAAGGCAGAGATCAGTGGATTCATGAGATGCAAGGAGGTGAAATGTTACCAGGTTAATAAAGGCCCGTTTCGTTTATCATCGTTACTTTTTGGCATATAAATCTTTCATTCATTGTTCTTTATCTCTCTACATCATCGCCTATATCTCTCATTTCCCTTATCTGAAGGGGGGTTCCGACCCAAAACATCACCCATCCCTTCTCTCCAGAGATGCTGCCTGTCCTGCTGAGTTACTCCAGCATTTTGTGTCTATCTTCGGTTACCAGGTCATTGTCTTGACAACAAGTTTCAAGGTTCTCAATCACCTTTCTGTACTCCGTCTCTTCATTATTCAATATCCAACCCACTAATGTGGTGTCATCTGCAAATTTGTAGGTTGAGTTGGATTTATACTTGGCTGCACAGTCGTGAGTGTATAAACCATATAGTAGGGAGCTGAGAATGCATCCTTGCAGAGCACCAGTATTGAGAATTGTCGTGGAGGATGGTTTGTCACCTATCGTCGATTATTGAGGTCTGTTGGTCAGGAGTCGAGGATCCAGTTGCAAAGGGGAGTGTTGACTCCAAGTTTGGAGAGGAGCTTGGTTGGGATAAAGGTATTGAAAGCACAGCTATTGTCGATGAATAGGAAACTGACATAGGTGTCCTTCTTATCCAGGTGTTCCATGGATGTGTGTAGGGCCTCGGAGATTCCATCAACTGTGGGCCAGTTCTGAGAGATTAACAATGTCCTTGAACATTCCTCCTAGTTGGTCCGCGCAGGTCCTAAGGACACAGCCAGGGTCTCAATCTGCACAGTTGCTTTCTGGGAGTTCATCCTCAGGAAGGCCGACCTTACCTTTGTGACAATGACCCAGGGAAAAGGCACATTCACGTCTGTTGGAACCTGTTCACTCTCTCTAGATCTCTTCTTCACGATTTCCAGGAGGTTTTCTGTGCCTTCTTCCATGAAGACATTTGTTTAATTTCTTTACCAATTCTTTATTCCCCAATATAGTTTCTCTTGTCTTGGTCTGTCAGTGACCCACGTTAGTTTGTCTACATCCATTGAAGATTTCACATGCTGTTTTTATTTTTCTCTCTTATTCTAGGTCTGTCAATCTTTTGGTCCTTTGCTGAACTCTGGAAGTTTCCTAACCTTCAGACTTCCTGTTGTTTTTGGCAACATAATAAGCCTTTTCCTTTCATCTAAAGCTATCTTTGAATTCCCTTGTTAACCACAGCTGGACCACTTTTCCTGTTGTGCTTTTGTGCCTGAAAGGAACATATATTTGCTGTAAATTGTGCATTAATACTTCAAGTGTCGGTAAATGCTGTTTACTTTTAATTTGGTTTTGTGTGTAGCAAAGTCAACTTATGTTCATATCTTTGTAGTTTGTTGTTTAGATTGAAAGTTCTGGTTTCAATCTGAATTAAATCATTCTCTATTTTGATATAATATTCTATCCTATTAAGATCATTATTCTCTGAACGCTTCCTCAGTACCAGATTATTAATTAACCCTTTCTATACACAATAATAAGTTGACACGAGGAACTGCAAAGTGTTGGCTTTAACCAAAAAAAGACACAAAGTGCTGGAGTAACTCATCCGATCAAGTGGCATCTCTGGAAAACACGGATAGATGACGCTTCAAGAAGGGTCACAACCTGAAATGTCGTGTGAAGGGTCACTTATCCATGTTCTCCAGAGATGCTGCTTGACTTGCTAAATTACTCCATAGACTATAATAATCTGTGCAAGTTGAATGTTTCCACAATGGTTATTTTAATTTAGGTTAGTATATTGTCACACGTACTGAGGTACAGTGAACGGCTTTTGTTGCGTGCTGACGAGTCAGTGGAAAGACACCACGTGATTGCAATCGAACTATCCACAGTGTACAGAGATTTAAAAGAGTGAAGCGATTGTAATGCATGATTGCAGTTTGGGAAGAATGGTTTTTAGACGCCCTTTATTGCAAGAAGGGTGGAGTAACAAAGCAAGGGGGTTTTTAGAGAGACCACACCCAGAGTAAAGCTGACAGTCCGTGTTTAACAAGCTCCGTGTTTAACAAGGGAGAGTCTCTTATATTGGAGGCGGTTCAGAGGTTTACTAAATTGACTCTTGGGGTGAAAAGATTGTCTTCAGAAGTAGGATCAGCAAGTGTAGACCTATATTCAGTGGAGCTCAGAAAAGTGAGAGGTAATCTCATTTGATCAGATATGCCTACGTGTGTTTAGGATGCAGTGGAATGGCATTAATGCTAACCACAGAACATACAATACTTTCCCAGGAATAACCGGACCAGTTGCATTCAACATATTACACACAAATTACCATTACTTATTTTGCAAAGTAATCCAGCTGGATGAACTAGTTGAGCTTGTGTACATTCAATTAATGTCTGTTGATGTGGTAACTTCCTTCTTGATTGCGCAGAATGATTTCCAATCCCTCTCAAACTCCTCAGGTGTCAGATGCGGCTCAGCGGCAACACCTTCATCCCACAGCCTGAGTGTTATGGGCTTGGCTGCCACTGCCGAGCTTTGAGCAGATATTGCAAGCTGGCACTGTCGTTCAGCCCAGACCAACCTCTACCACAGGGTCTGCTGCCTCTCACAGAATGTGTGAGATAAGGATAGAGGAAGCAATATTCAAAAGTCAAAAGTCAGTCTGAAGAAGGGTTTCGGCCCGAAACGTCGCCTATTTCCTTCGCTCCATAGATGCTGCTGCACCCGCTGAGTTTCCCCAGCAATTTTGTGTACCTTCAAAAGTCAATAGTGCTTTATTTGTCACGTGTGCAACTGTACAGTGAAATTATTTTTCCACATACTACACACGCTGCTGCAGCGCGGGTTTGCATGTTCCCCTTTCCTCTTGCTCCGTGAAGGAACAGCCATGTGGTGAGTGGCTGCAATCATATCTGCAGCGAGAGCTCAAGTACTATTGTAACGCTCACCCTGTTCCTAACGTGAAGGTCTGACCTGAGCGGCTATCATGTTTGTGCCTGGTACTTCCTCTCATTTCCATTGTAATCTGCAGGCAAAGTCAAATGTTGGACTCCTCACGCTTAACAATTTGCAATTAATTTGCTTGTAATTTAAGCCACAAACAAATTTAGCCCGCAGTGCAAAGTTTACAAGCTGATTGGTTGGATAGCTCTTGAAATGCAGTACAGGGCCAACGACTGCCCCACTCTCTAACTTCTGGTGACGGGCATGTGTCACTGTCATGTAAGATGTCGTGCACTCAAGTAACTCTCCAGTCTCCGTCCTAATTGTAAGAGGGGAGCACCTTCAGCTACAGGTTAATCAACTTGTGATATATCCCAATCTTCATTGATAAAATCTACATCCTCCACACACAAACTGGAGGTACAGTACATATTCCGTTTGGCAGCTTATAACCCAACAATACTGTGCTGGATCGAAGGGCCGAATGGCCCACTCCTGCACCTATTGCCTATTGATATGAACATTGAATTTTCAATTTTTAGGTAAAGTAACCAACATACAGACCCCCCTCCCCACTTTCCTGGACCAGCTCTGCTAGGCGGAGGCGTGTATTGGTTGACGGAAATTGGCTCGTTCTGCGGTCGAGTAAGAAACAGAGGTGTTTAAGACCCTCCTGGTGGGGGATGGAGGTGTAGAGTGACTGGGCATCTATAGTAAAAATGAGGGAGTAGGGGCCTGGAAAACGGAGTCATTAAAGAGACGAAGAGCGTGTGAGGTGTCTTGGACATAGGTAGGGAGGGTTTGAACAGAGGGTAGTCGAGGCCAGTTCATTGGCTATATTTAAGAGGGAGTTAGATGTGGCCCTTGTGGCTAAGGGGATCAGAGGGTATGGAGAGAAGGCAGGTACGGGATACTGAGTTGGATGATCAGCCATGATCATATTGAATGGCGGTGCAGGCTCGAAGGGCCGAATGGCCTACTCCTGCACCTAATTTCTATGTTTCTATGAACCAGGAGGGATAGGATGGAGTCAAGGTATGTGGAAATTAATTTGGTGGGGCATGAACAAGCAGAAACAATTGGTCTGCCAGGACAGTTCTGTTTGTGGATTTTGGGGAGAAGATAAAATTGGGCCGTGCGGGGCTGGAGAACGATAAGGTTGGAGGCTATTAACGTTGCCTATTTCCTTCGCTCCATAGATGCTGCTGCACCCGCTGAGTTTCTCCAGCTTTTTTGTGTACCGTCATCTATCCATGTTCTCCCGAGATGCTGCCTGACCTGTTGAGTCACTCCATCACTTTGTGTCTTTTTTATTAGCCGCCTATGCAACTGGTGACTCAGAAGTGGGCTTGCGCACTCTGAAGCTGCCTAGATGCTTGTGCTCGAGCTGTCATCCCGTCCTGCTTCTTGTCAATACTGCGATGCTGCTGCACTTGTACCTCCTGTGTGTTTACTTTCCCTGCTTCTCTCCGGGCCGACCACTGCCGCTGTGAGCCTTTTATTTATCTCTCTAATTGCTGCTGCTGGTGCAGATAGGGCGACTCACTGCACTGCTGGGGAGGCTTTGACACCTGTACCTCCCCTCGCCCGCACTGCGGACCCAAGGTTCTGTGGTGATCAGTGCTGCTGAGCGGGTCAGGATGGTGTGAAAGCAGGAACATGTCTCTTGTCCGGACCATCCTTCTGCACTGGGCTGGTGTCTGTAAGCAACACTTGCAGTGCCAGCAGGTTCTGACTGTAATCCTTCCTGGCGGACACACACAGCTTCAGAAGGAGAGTGTGTGTTTCATTGTCGACCAAGGGGCAGCCTTATCCCACCCATTTATCCCCATCAATGGCCTCTGGTGCTCTTGGTGCAGGTCACCTATGTATCTGGAACACACTGCTAGCACCGACACTGAGCATCCACTCATACTCTGTGCTGGGGGAACCTAGCCCAAGCCCAAAGACAGCACTCCCACCCAGTGATTCAATCCTAACAGGAGTGACATCCAATTAAAGAGTCGGAAGGAACTGCAGATGCTGGTTCAAACCGAAGATAGACACAAAAAGCTGGTGTAACTCAGCGGGTCAGACAGCATCTCTGGAGAAAAGAAATAGGAGACATTTTGGGTCTCCTATACCTTTCCCCCAGAGATGCCGTCTGACCCGCTGAGTTACACCAGTTTTTTGTGTCTTTCTTCAGATAAAGAGGCTGCCACCCGTCTGGGCAGCTGCAGGTCAGGGTGGTACCTAGCTGGCACCTCCAGCGACCGTTGGCAGAGAGGACAGCGGCATTAAAAAAAAAAATGTTTTTTAAATTAAATTAGAAGTACAATAATATGGTACCATAGTATATATTGGCATGTTACAATTCATGTACAGCTTCTTATTATTTTTATTTTAACAATAAAAAGCAGACAGAAAAAGAAGAGAAAATAAATTGAGAAGTGTGTGATATCACAAAGTGAGAAAAGGAAAATGAGAAAAGAAAGAAAATGAAGAGAAAAGAAGCAGAGGTAGAAAGCAGAAGAATAAAGGAAAGGCTATTTGTTATTCTTGACCACCATTCACCCGGTCCTGAAACGGATCGTTCCTACGTTTGCATTGCACCATATGCTCAGCGGCATATTAAGATCAATCACAGGGCAGTGGCTGTGCGGCAATGCAGCTCAACGAGGGACACCAACAGTATCGCCCGGCCAGATCAATACCGACCCAGTGCCGCCACCAGCACAACGGGCCTTTAAGACCAAGATAAGACTCTGCACTATTAAGAACTTTGTAACTTGAAGGGCACAAGTTGTCGCCAGAAACAGGGTGAATATGTGTACTGCCTCGGAAAAGTCCACCATTCTTACACTACAATCGTTGCACTTTTGTCCGTCTATGATTGTGCTTATCTATACAATGATTTTACTGGGTTGTCTGCAAAACAAAGAATTTCACTGTACCTAGGTACTTGTGACAATAAAGACTCATTGAATCATTCCTGAACCTCCCTCTCAATCTCTGAACTCTTCTGATTTATGACACCACTTTTCTGTGGTGTAGACAGGTCCTCCAACCTGATCCTCGTGCCTCTCTCCTTTCGGAGATCAAAACCTCCAAGCCCACCAGACACTTGAGAACCACGAGGGAAGATGGCGCACTGTTAATCAATTTTACTCTCTGCCACCTGCATTTTCAGCTCTTCCTCCCCCTCCTATCTTTTTTCCTTCCACCCGTCCACATCCTTCCACGCCATCTCTTCTTGGCCTCCTCTCACTCCTTCTTCCAATCTCTATCCACCTTCTTCCAATGAAGTCAATGGCCTTCCTGTGGTCTTCCAGCAAGGTGTTGAAAGTATCTCCGTCCACTGTCCAGATGGTACCCAGTACTCATCATCAGCAGTCTGAAGAAGGATTCCAACCCAAAATGCCATCTATTCCTTTTCTCCAGAGATGCTGCCTGACCCGCTGAGTTACTCCAGCACTCTGTGTCTATCTCATCGTGACAAGCCTTGTGGTGCAATCCTGGTCCTTCTAGAAGTACATTGTAGCCAGTGCACAGGTCAGATGCAATGAGGAAGTCCCGGCTGAAGCACCAATGTTGGTGTCTGGTGGAAGCGACAGATGCCAGTAGCTTTACAACCACTGACAAAGATGGTCAAACTTAGTGCCAGGGTGTTTCCACTAGTGGGAGAGTACACGGCCAGAGAACATAGCCGCACAATGAAAGGACGTACCTTTAGAAAGGAGATGAGGAGTTTCTTTAGTCAGAGGGTGGTGAATCTGTGGAATTTATTGCCACAGAAGGCAATTGCCACAGAAGTGGAGACTAAATCAATGGATATTTTTAAGGTGGAGATTGATAGATTCTTGATTAGTATGGATGTCAGGGGTGATGGGGAGAAGGCAGGAGAATGTGTTTGGGAGAGAAAGATAGATCAGCCATGATTGAATGACGGAGTAGACTTGATGGCCAAATGACCTAATTCTGCTCCCATAATTTATGAATTTATGAATTAGGAACCTTTGGAAGATCTGCCATGATGGACACAAACAAACAGTGAGGCCCATTAGACGTATGAGACTGTGTAGAATCCCTGTGTAGAATTGGAGAACCATCTTTGGTTGTCAAGTGATTATAGGATGGTCACAAATGCAAAAGCTTACGTTCAGACCAGGCTTCAACCCAATTATTTGCCATCTATGTCCATTAGTACAGTTTCAGATCAAAAATACCATGGCAACACTTTACGCCAGTAATCAAATCACAAGAAGCTGTGATTATTGTGCTGTGTGGTGGGCAGAATATAACCCAGTATTTAATGAGCACAGCAGCCTCTCCTGCCCAAGGGAAAGGACCCAAGTTTGCCAAAATGCCGTTCTCCAGTAACCAGGTGGTCTCGTTTCCTCCCATATCCGAAAATCACGTGGGCCCCTGTTAATTACTCAGTGACTACGGGGGGATGAGGAGAGGGGAATGTGCTGGCGTTAAATGGAGTGTTTGAAGGCTTGGTCATGCAGCTGTGCTGGTGTTACGGGAGGTGAAGGATGGAGATGTTGCCATCGTGTAATGTCTGCAATGACCACATGAAGCTTTGAACTCCATTGTAATAAAACAAATGTCATCACTGATGCTGACTGGAGCAAGAGAAGCAGGACAAGGAAAGGAAGTCATAAAGAAAGTCAAGGTTACAAAGTAGAGTAGTACATTAGACAAGAGGGATAGGAATTCACCACACGACCCCCATCTTTGTTGTATTTCAAATGGACTTATGGTACTTTTGTGCACAAATTCCACAAACTTAGCAAAACTACATTTCACTCAGCATTCAAACCTCTGCTCAGTCTGGAGAAGACTCCCAACCTGAAAGCTGTCTATCCAAGTCCTCCCGAAATGCTGCTTGACCCACTGAGTTACTCCAGCACTTTGTGTCTTCTTTTGTAAACCAGTATCTGCGGTTCCTTGTATTTACATTCAAACATCTGTGCTAGTGTTAGACCAGAGCATAAAACATAACAAAGTCAACAAATGTGGTTCACAGGTTAACTTGCAGACCAGTCAGTTGCCAAACTCAAGTGGGCCTGTGTTCAAATCCCACCTGTGGAAATTACATTTCTAATAATGTACCCTGGTTTCCTGCCTGGCCTCGTTAAGAATCATTGATTTAAAAATTATGTTTTAATTATTAAAGCAAAACTAAGAAGAACATCCAGCCCCTTGAGTCTTTTCTGCCGTTCATCATGGTCACGAAGGTTCTTCCACCTCAATCCCCAGTCGTTTGATTCTCTTGTAGCCCAGAAATCTATTGATCTGCTCTTTGAGTGAACTGTTTCCGCAGCCTCGGGTGCAGTGAATTGCAAAGTTTCACCGTCTCTCTGGGAGAAGATTTTCGCTTTAAATTGCCGTCCCTTTAGTCTGAGATTTATCCTCAACTCCTCAGCAAGAGGAAAAAACCTCTGTGTGTGAAGACTGTCAATTCCTGCAAGAATTTCGTAATGTTCTTTGAAATTCCCTCTCATTTTAAACTGGAGATTACAACATTGGTCCTCTCATTCTCTCTTCTTGCGGCAAATGGTCTTCTTACGGCCTTCCCAGGAACTGTCTGGTGAATCTTCAGTGGACCTCCGCAATAGCAAGTACATCCTCTCGTAGTGAAGAAGACCAAAATGGTACATCAGATTGCTGGAGACATCTCACAGTAGGGTTCTGGGAAATATTATAGATGGATCTAAGAGTACGTATTTAGTTCACTGAGAGGACACCAAGTGCTGGAGTAACTCAGGCAGCATCTCTGGAAAACATGGATAGGTGACGTTTCAGGTCGGGACCCATCTTCAAGCTGATTGTGGGTACAATAGACAATAGACAATATATGCAGGAGTAGGCCCTTCGAGCCAGCACCACCATTCGAAGTGATCATGGCTGATCACCCGCAATCAGTACCCCATTCCTGCCTTCTCTCCATATCCTCAGACTCTGCTATCTTTAAGAGCTCTATCTAACTCTCTCTTGAAAGCATCCAGAGAATCGCCCTCCACGGCCTTCTGAGGCAGGGAATTCCACACATTCACAACTGAGTGAAAAAGTTTTTCCTCATCTCTGTTCCAAATCCTGCATCCTCATAGCATCCTCCTCACACCTCACACAGCCACCCAGCTTTGTGTCATCTGCAAATTTGCTAATGTTACTTTTAATCCCTTCACCTAAATCATGAATGTATACTGTAAATAGCTGCGGTCCCAGCATGGAAAGTAAATGGTGAGGGAGAGGAAGTGACCACAAGTGAGAGAGATATATAGGATGGGAAAAGTAATCGCCGCATCAGAGCCATAGAGCATGGAAACAGGCCCTTCAGCCCACCAAGTCCCTGCTGAGCAAAAAACACCCATTTACTCTATCGTATTCATTTCCCCATATTCCCCTTAAGTATCCAGATGTAACGGATTAGCATGGGGCCATGGTAGGGAGGGGTGAGCTGGATTTCAGGTAAAGAGGATCTTTGCAAAGCGGGGCAGAGCATGGTTGTGTATGGCAGTGAGATATTTATAGTGAGAGTGTTGGGTCAGACAAGACAAGAGTAGACAAACAGGGTAAAACGGAGACAAAGTGAGGCTCAGGTTCAGCACTGGAGCAATCTATGGGCCACCGAGACTTTACACTGGTTTAACAGCAAGGCACCCGAGAATGTGGTGTTTATTTCTTAAAGTCACAGGCCAACATGATGTGTTTTGTACGTCACACAGAATCACACAACACTGGTTGACCAGCTTTCATAAGATCATAGGGTCATAGGAGTAGAATTAGGCCATTCGGCCCATCAAGTCTACTCCACCATTCAATCATGGCTGATCTATCTCTCCCTCCAAACCCCATTCTACTGCCTTCTCCCCGTAACCTCTGTCACCTGCACTAAATAAGAATCTATCTATCTATCTCTGCCTTAAAAATATCCACTGACTTGACCTGCACAGCCTTCTGTGACAAAGAATTCCACAGATTCACCACCCTCTGATGAAAGAAGCTTTCTCCCCTCTCCAGCTCTGATGATGAGCAGACTCTCCCAAGCAACACTCCCCATTCCCAGCTCTGGGTGCAGGGGTAGGGTGCAGTCAGGGCACAGGGATGCGAAACTCTTTACCTGCCAGGTCAAGGATGCGGCACCGTGAGACGTTGCCTGGGTCAGAGGCGAGGATGTCAGCGCGGTTCAAACTCGGAAATGTTTCCGCAGCTGCGGATAAAACATTGGCTGCCTCTGGGCCTGGAGACATGGCATTCCAGCAGTGCCCACACAATGCTGTTCCCTGTGAGACAACACACCACCATCCCCACCCCTCCAGTCAGGAGCGGTGAAGGTCTTCACGAAAACAAATCACAGGCAACATTAACGCCAGCTTCGGACGTCGACTCGGCCAAATGCGAGTCTGTTGAAGGCTTTGTTCTGATGAATGTCAGTGGTAAGTTTTGACGGATGACAGATGGGCTGCGGGCTGAGCTCATTTCATTCAAATCACCACAGAAAACAAATGATGGAACATGAAGCAAAGCAGACACATCAATTATGCACACTCCTCTAGTGAGAGAGGCCTGATGAACAAACACAGCCCCAACCCGGCTATGTTTTTCACAAGATTTTTATTTTTCACATCGCCTTGTTGTTGGCAATGTGAAGGCAGATTGCAAGGGAATCCCTGTTGCTGTGTGGGGCTCGCTGCTGGTGTTGTCAAGGCTCTTAGTTCAGTGGAACGAGCTGGGAACTCACACAGCTTGAAGGAAGGAAATGGGTATTACCGCTCAGGGTTATAAATAACTTTGTTGACAACCAGGGAATCCTTATTGGAACAGAAGATTGTGTTGTCAGTGTGTTGTGGGGATGTCGAGGGGGAATCATTGCCAGGGACTTTCCCTGGAAATGACGTTTCCCACACTGGCTCTGTGTTCTCTCTCTCTCGATCGCCTTGGTTTTAAAGTCACATTACACCAGGCCACACTGCAGCATTTTGAGCTGTTGTACAAGATCTCTCTGCCTCAGCCAAGATGAGAATATAAAGCACCATCATTCCTACCTCCATGCGGGTGGGTGGCAGAGGTGGGTACACACTGCTCCAGGAGCGGCCTCACCAGAGTTAGACCGACACATGGACCACCTCTGGCTCATTCCTCCCTGTAGACTCCAGTGGAGCCCAGGTCTGAACCACTGGGTGAGCCGTCAGTCCATCACAGGGTTAGGCCCAAGAACCGTATCGTGTGCAAGAACAGATACAGCATAACAGGGCCAAAAGGAATCGATCAACGTCACATTTATTGTCACATGCACCAATTAAGGTGCAGTGATATTTGAGTTACACATCCATCACAGTGGAATCAACATTCCTCACTTTGTTGGAAGGCAATAAAGTTCAGTCATCTTCCTCTTTGTTCACCATGGTCGGGGCCTTGAACCATCCGCAGTCGCCAGCTGCCGACGGTCCGATGTCCAACGCCCTCATCGGGACGATGGTAACTCCGGCGTCGGGACGGATTGGAACACTCCGCGGCATGGAGCTCCCGCGTCGGCCCCTTCTTACCGGAGACCGCGTGTTTCACGGCGTTAAGGTCCACAGGCCCCGGCGGTCGGTGCACTTCCACAGCGATCCTCGGCAAAGGATTGCAGCTCCACGATGTTAAAGTCCGCGCCACGCCGCGGCTTGGAGCTCCAGGCCGGTCTCCAGGAACGACCGCAGCACTACACGTTGTTGGCCGCAGGGGGGGCGGGGGCGGAGATGCGACACGGAGGAAAGTTGCATTTCCGTGGAGGTAAGTGACTAAAAAAAGTTTCCCCCGATTCCGCTCACCCCCCCTACACCCCCACATAAAATCAGGCACGAACTCCACTTTTGATGAGGACGCTATATAACTTCTAGACTTAGTGCCCATGTGACGGCAGTAGATGGTACTGTCCACACAGGGTGGTGGTGCACCCTCGGACAGCGAATGTCCCCGTCACACTTACACCAAATTGCACGAATCTCCAGCATCTGTCCACAGATCTACCACTGTGGGAGTAGGCCCCAATGTGTCCTTAAGAAAGGGCAGCTGGTGGAACCCCATGCGTTAGGCAGCATCTGTGGAGGGAAATGGACGAACTAGATGAAGGGTCCCAACCCAGAAATGTTGACCATCCACTTCCCTCCACGGATGCTGCTTGACTCACTGAGTTTCTCCAGCTGCTGTCTTCTTTTACTGCAGATCCCAGCATCTGCATGCCTTGTGCCTCCATTTAGGGAGCACTTGACTGAGTGGGTTCCAGGCCCTGGAGTCTGGTACTGGGGCAACTGACTGCCAGCCCTCCTTTGGTCTGCATTCACCCCTCACTGCAGGACACGATCCCAGCTACTCACAACCTAGCACAACAAAAGGGCTGAAGACTCATACTTCCAGTACAAAAACAGAATATAATGGAAGCTCTCAGCAGGTCAGACTATACCTGTGGGAAGAGTTGAGCAGGATTGAGAATTTTCTGTTACTCTTCCCACAGATATATGCATATCATTTATTTTACTCTCTCTCATGTGTCTATTACTATCTATCTCTTTCTCTCCCTCCTCTTTCTCTCTGCCTCTATCTCCCTCCATTTTATTTTTCTGTATCTCCTCTCTCACCCATTCTTCCCTCTCTCTCTGTTTGTTTTCTCTATTGCCTCTCTCTCTCTCTCTTTATATACATACATCTTTCGATCTCCTTTCTCTGTCTGCATATACATCTTCTTTCTTTCTCTCAGTATCTCTCTCTCTGCCTCCCCTCTCTGCACATTCCTTCTTGCTCTCTCTCTCTTTCTTTCACTCTTCCCACCTTCTGTTTCCCTTCACCCAGCGGTAAACTAAGAAGTGAGAGGGTGACTCTTACACGTAGCAGGAACCCCGACCAATTTCCATGCCTCTGAATGCGCACATCCAGCTCTAAGGGAAAGTTCCATTCCACTGCTCTTGGAAGCAAGTCGATATGTTGGCAATGTCCAGCTTCCTGGCTACAAAACTCAGCATCAACGCCAATTCTTTGCATTTCCCTCTTAATGATGCATTCGAATCGCCCTGCCGTGATGTCCCAAGATAATGACATTTGGGATCCAACAAAGGAAAGTCGTGGGGCGTTCCGTTCTATTCACAACTCCCCAGCAACTGGAGCAGTGGTGATTGCAAGCTCAGAAGGTTAAGGGGGGACTTGATAGAGGTCTTTAAAATGATGAGAGGGATAGACAGAGTTGACATGGATAAGCTTTTCCCATTGAGAGTAGGGAAGATTCAAACAAGAGGACATGACTTGAGAATTAAGGGACAGAAGTTTAGGGGTAACATGAGGGGGAACTTCTTTACTCAGAGAGTGGTAGCTGTGTGGAATGAGCTTCCAGTGGAAGTGGTGGAGGCAGGTTCGATTTTATCATTTAAAAATAAATTGGATAGGTATATGGACGGGAAAGGAATGGAGGGTTATGGTCTGAGTGCAGGTAGATGGGACTAGGGGAGAATAAGTGTTCGGCACGGACTAGAAGAGCCGAGATGGCTTGTTTCCGTGCTGTAATTGTTCTATGGTTATATATGGTTAAGCTGCTCGCCCCAGACAACATTCAGCCACAAGCTGATATGCAGCAAATAACAGTATGCCACGATGACTTGAGGCACTGAGCTGCAGGTAGGTTGGGCAGGCTGGGACTTTAATCCTTGGCGTGTAGGTGTATAATATAGGAACTTGAGCAGGTTTTTCACGGAAAATGGTTGGTATATGGAAAGAGCTGCCAGAGGAGGTAGTTGAGGCATGTACTATACCAACATTGAAAAACAGGTATTTAAGAAGGAACTGCAGATGCTGGCAAATCGAAGGTACACAAAAAATGCTGGAGAAACTCAGCGGGTGCAGCAGCATCCATGGAGCGAAGGAAATAGGCAACGTTTTGGTAGGTACTCGGGAAACGCGGTAACTCGTGAAGTTTTCTCAACTGTGAAAAATGTCCAAGAGTTTCCCGAGTACCTGCCGTTCGCAGTACGAGCCGCTACGGGACATCCACGAGCTCCTACATACCCGCTACGTACATTCTACGTACTTACCACGAGTTTGATTTTGTTTTTAACTCGGGAGAGCTCTTGGGTGAACTCGTATCGTGGGACAGGGCAAGAAGCTGGACAATATCCCGTCAAGGACACTTGTTCCTGTCAGCGTCTTGCGTAATATAGCTTAGGCTGCAGTTCTGGCCGCCACTCTTTGGGAAGGATGTCGTGGTGCTGGAGAGAGTGCAGAGAGGATCAACCAGGAAGCTGCCTAATTTAGACTTTAATAAATGGGAGAGATTGGATGGGCTGTGTTTGTTTTCTCTGGAATGAAGAAGGCTTAGGTGAGACCTCATAGAAGCATATAAAGTTATGAGAGGCGTTAATGGGGCGATTCAGTATCTTTTCCCAACATAGGGTTATCAAAAATAACAAGGCATAAGATGAGAGGAAGGAATTTTAACGGGGATACCTGCGAGGTATTTTTTTTAAACACACATAAGAAGGGTGAGGCGGCAGAGGAAGGGCAACACAGTGTCATGGCTGGTAGAGCTGCTGTCTCACAGCGCCAACGATCCAGGTTCAATCCTGACCTCGGGCGCTCTCTGTATAGAGTTTGCATGTTCTCCCTGTGACACGTTTTCCCTGTTTCCTCCCACATGCCAAACACGTGCAGGTTTGTAAGTTAATTAGCCTCTGTAAACGTCCCCTAGTGTGTAGGGAATGGATGAGAAAGTGGGATACCATAGAACTAGTATGAATGGGTGATCAATGGACAGTGTGGACTCGGTGGGCTGAGGGGTCTGCTTCTATGCTGTGTCTATACTAAACTAAATGGAACATAAATGTTTGATATCTGGAAGTTGCTGCCAGTCGAAGTGGTGGAATTGGATATGTTTAGCCTGACATCTTAAATAGGCAGAGAAAAGGACATTGTCGTCTTAAAACTGAAAGGTGTTCATGATCAGAGCGACCTGGGTATCCTTGTGCACAAATCACTGGAATTTGGCACGGATAGTAGTAGAAACAACCAGCATGGCAAATGGTATGTTGGTTGTTGATGCAAGAGGACTCGAGTATAAGAGTAGTGGCATCTTATTGCAATTGTTCATGGCCTTGGTGAGACCGCATCTGGGGTATTGTGGGGTAAATCTGCTCTCTAGAGCACAATGAAGGTTCACTGAATTGATTCCTGAGAAGGCAGATTTATCCTTTAGAAGAGAGATTAGCAGATTGGGTCTGTTTTAAGATTTACGAAGAATGAACTGAGACTTCGCTAAAACATGCAAAATCCTTTTGGGGTTGAATGGAAAATTATTTTGAATAGAACTAGACACACCCTCAAAATAAGAATTGGCCTTTCAGGATAGATGATAAATCTCTTCGATACGTGGCATGGCGGCATGGTCGAGTTTCTGCCTTACAGCGCCAGAGACCCGGGTTTGATCCTGTCAATGGGTGCTGTCTTGTACACAGTTTGTACGTTTTCCCCGTGACCATGTGGGAATTAATCGGGTGATCCGGTTTCCTCCCACACTCCAAAGACGTTCAGGTTTGTAGATTAATTGGCTTCGGTAAAAATGGTATATTGTTCTGAGTGTGTAGGAATGGGCTGGTGCATGGGGGTGATCACTGATCGGTGCAGACTCGGTGGGCCAAAGGGCCTCTTTCTGCACTATATCTCCAAACTAAACTAAGTTAAGCGAGCGAGTCCTTAGTGTTCTTTCCCGAAGAGGGCTGTGGAGGCTCTGCCATTCTTTATCTACAAGGTAGAGGTAGTGTTGGCTTTTAAAGTTCTCAAGAGACATGGGGAGAGTGTAGGATGTTGGTGCTGAGGTGAAAGACCAGCCTTACTGACTGCAGGGACAGGGTTGTTAGGCCAAGTGGCCACAATCCTGCTTCCATTTCTCCTGTTTGTCTGATGTTTGGTACTAAATCAGGTGACTGAAATATGAGATAATAGGATCAGTGTCAGTTCCATAATCCCATCAAACTTGTGTTTAGTATTCCACTGACTATTTAATCAGCTGTGTTTGTACTAGTCTGTGACCTTTCACAACCACTGGTTGCTATCAATTGCAAAAGAAGCCTTCAACTGGATCAAACAGCAAGGATTTAATTTGGATTGGATAGGGTAGGTAGGTAGGTAGGTGGGTGGGTGGGTAGGTAGGTAGGTAGGTAGGTAGGTAGGTAGGTAGGTAGGTAGAAGGTAGGTAGAAGGTAGGTAGGTAGGTGGGACTAGCTCAGATGGTGCATATAGATCCGCATGGAGGACATGGGCCGAAGGGCCAGTTTCCATGCTCGATTATTCTATACACTAATGAGGCTCATTTTGTGTGATAAGTTTACTTCTATTTATTCTAATACACTATGAGGCGTGTGCATGCAGGCGCAATTGTGGCATTTACGCACAAAGCATTGTTTTCCAGGATGTACCAAAGAAATAAGGGCAGCACAGTGGTGCAGCGGCAGAATTGCTGCTTTAAAGCATGAGAAACCCGGGTTCGATCCTGATTACAGGTGCTGTCTGGATGGAGTTTGCACCTTCTCCCCGTGACCTGTGTGGGTTTTCTCCGGCTGCTCCGATTTCCAAAGACGTAGGCTAATTGCTTTGGTAAAATTGTAAATTGCCCCTAGTGTGTGTAGGATAGTGTTGGTGTGCGGGGATCGCTGGTTGACGCAAACTGCTGCATCTCCAAACCAAACTAAACTAAAAATGAAAGCTTGAGACCTACTGGAAGTGATTCAGGGCAAACTTATCACATGAAACGAGGCTGCCCATATCAAAGGAAACACAACAATTTATCATTTATAAAAACACAGGAAACCAGTGAGCTGCTTACAATCAACCCTCTCATTCTTTTTCTGCAGTGTGCATTTTGCCACAGTTTCTATTAAAAAAATCTGAACAAATTGTTTGAGTTCCTAGAGTGGATACGCTAAATATAACGACATTTTACATAACTACATAAATATATTCTACATTTTCCTATTTCATGTTTTTTGTTATGCCACACTTAGTTTTCTGTGTGCTGTGACTCATTGGTATGTTGTAGACTCCAATATTATGCTTGACTGATGTTTCATTAACTTCTAACACTCAATACTCCTTTTATTTGGATGGCACGATGTTGACAGATTACCGTGGAAAAAAAACAAGGTTTTACACGTAGCCCAAAGTAGACAAACCCTTGCATGTACGTGACTCTACACAATACACAATACAATTTATTTGTCACTTGAACCTCATAGAGGCTCAAATGAAATGTTGTTTCTGCAGTCATACACACAAGAAAAAAAGACCCAAGACACAACACAATTTACACAGACATCCATCACAGCGCATCTCCTCCTCGCTGTGATGGAAGGCAAAAAAACTTATCTCTCCCCTGCACTCCCCATTCCCCTCCCGATGTCAGAGTCAAAGCCCCCGGCGGGCGATGGCAATTGTCCCGCGGCCATTAACGCCGCGCCGGGTGATGCAAGGCCACGCTCCGGGTCTTGTTGTTGGAGCCCCCGGCCGGCGCTAGCAAAGTCCCGCAGCCGTTGAAGCCGCGCCGCTCCAGGTACTCCTCGACCCCGCGACTCGGGCGGGTGAAGTCGCCGTTGCGGAAGCCCCAAAAAGCGGTCTCCCACCAGGGACCCACGGGCTCCCGGTGTCATTGTCCGCCGGACCTGCGGTAAGCCTCCGAATCCCCGGGGTCGGGTCGCAGCAGCGCGCCACCACCGCTCCACCTGCTCCGAACTCGGCCAGCTCTACGATGGTGAATAGGTCCGCAGCTCCGCGACTGGAGCCCTAGGTCGTACCTGCCGGAGGCCGCTCCACGCTGCAGCCCCAATGACAACGGAGACCCGACAGGGAAAAGGTCGGGTTCTCCGTGCAGGGGAAAGATTTTAAAAGTTTCCCCCCCACCCCCCGCCCCCGCCCCCCCCCCCCCCCACACACACACACACACACACATACCCCATCAAAAAAAAATAAAAACTACATTAAAACGGGACAAAAAATAACAAAAAGACAGACGGACTGCAGAGGCCGCTGCGACGCGAGTCGCGCCGCCCACCACTCTGGTCCCATACCAACGTGTTTGCCTTCTAACTGCCCTCGCAATTGTCCGAGCATGACCCTTGGGCATATCCAATCACCAGGAACAGCAAACTCATCTGTTTGACAAGACCCACTAACTGAAGGGAGCTGAGAATGGGCAATAAATGCGGACTGCTTTAGACCCGCTCTCCAGGAATGGGTAACCATGCATAATTTTTTAGTCGGTGAGTTGTCCAAGGTTGTCCCCGACCAGGACCCTCTGCAGTTCTCTTTCCATACTGCCCTCAGGAACCAAGCATCCATTCCATCTGGGTCATGTGGAGTGGATAAGTGCACTCCACCAAGATCCTGGTTCTCGTTCTCTTTAACAACCTGGCATGTGTCATCTGCTCTTGATTTCTCCTCTGTTCTACTCTCTTTGTATCTAGGGAGTTCTGGTTTTAATTCACCTGCCCTTCACCCTTATGGGGGACGTAACCTGACTTTGGGCGAACCATCTCCGCACTAATCTGGGGAGTTTTCCTGCACAAACTGCACCTCCCCCACTCTAGCCATGTCTGATGTGGCCAGTCTATATTTGGACATCACTATCATATATTTTTTTGAAAAATTCTGTGACTTTGCTACAAATTTGCTCCTCGTTATCTTCCCCACTTATTGATCCCAGCACTGTTGAGGTGAGCCCATCTGACCCGTACAGGGTCCCACCTCTCCGGGAACTAGTCCCATAGCCTGCAGATTTAGTATCAGGCCCTCAGCTGTTAGACTGAGGGCATAATCTTTGTCTCTGAGGTCTTTAAGAGTCAGACATTTCAAATAATTCAAATAATAACAAGGATTGCATTTAAATTTCCCGGGATGGGGGCCTTTAATAACAGCAACTGACAACAGCCAGGAAGCTCAGTCCACGCTGAACATGGACCTGCGATGAAGTGAGCCATGGGTGACAGAGTTCAGCAGTGCACAGTGTGAAAGGATAATGGAGGCAGATGCAAAGGAAGCTTTGGAATTGGTGTCAGACATACTTGGGAACAAAAACAAAGCAATTAACGCTGCTTCACAGCCTCAATGACACAGGTTCAATCCAGAGAGAGCAGTTAAAGGAAATAATTGTAGAAATAAGACTGGGTTTACTTCACTTCATATCCCTGTGTACATTTTCATTGAGCAGAATGCTATTTACCTCAAATTAGCTTTTAACAATTGCCTTACCATTTGCACAGGTTGTTCCCACATTTCTACCTCCAGCTGTATTCAGAGTCCTTTGCGAATTTCACTTTGCACACCTTGGCTGACATGTTCAGTCTAGGGGTATCCAAGATTTCCCAATCACAGGTGCTAATTAGATTTGGACTTTAGGCTTTAGAGATACAGCGTGGAAATAGACCCTTCGGCCCGCAGAGTCTGCACCGACCAGCAAGCATTGCATACACTAACACTATCCGACACACAAAGGACAATTTACAAGTTTGCAAAATCTAATTAACCTACAAACCTGTACAGCTTTGGAGTGTGAGAGGAAACCGGAGCGCCCGGAGAAAACCCGGGGAGAAACTACAAACTCCATACAGACAGCACCTGTGGCTAGGATCAAACCCAGGTCTCGGACGCTGTAAGGCAGCAACTCTACCATTGAGCCACTGTGCGACATTAGTTTCCATTCATCTATCGATTTTCAACATTGTAAACTTTGATCAAATTACTCAAAAGTCCAGAAAATGCATCGGATTTTAGTTCATTTCCCTTTTAGTTTGGCCTCAGGGTGTTCGGTGCCTAGTCCCTGCAGGCCGACTCGCACTGAGATACTGGGCCAGAATTATTAGCAATGCTCACAGTGGTAACCATTCCACCAACTCTTAATAACTGCGTCAGCAGCTCTCCCCCATCCCCCTCCTTGCCCCCACTCCATTCCCCCTCTCTCCCACCCCAACTAATCACCAAGACAGCAGGTGAGCATCTGCATGTGTCCACGGCATGTTATGGACCTTTGTGTAAGGATCTCCAAGCCTTTGGCCCTCACTGTTTCTTCTACGCGGTAAGTTCACTGTTTCTGTTTAGGTCCACAGCAGATAATCACACATTTGCCTACATGGAAATTCATTTCTCACTGTTTTGCCTAGTTACCTAATCTATGATCATCTCTGTAAACTAATGCTTTCATTTCTCCCACTTCCCTTTTGCCTGCCTCAGTGTTATTGAAACATTTGTGTACGTGGCTATCCATCGCATTGTGCCTATAAATAATGCGTGATTGTTATGTGAGTTCAGATCCTTGTTTTTTTAGTTTAGTTTAGTTTAGAGATACAGCGTGGAAACAGGCCCTTCAGCCCACCGATTCTGCATCGACCCACGGTCCCCGCACATTAACACTACCCTACACACACTAGGGACAATTTACATTTATAACAAGCCAATTAGCCTACAAACCTGTACGTCTTTGGAGTGTGGGAGGAAACCGAAGATCTCGGAGATAACCCATGCGGATCACGGGGAGAACGTACAGACAGCACCCGTAGTCGGGATCGAACCTGCATCTCTGGCGCTGAAAGCGCTGTAAGGTAGTAACTCTACCGCTGCGCCACCGTACCACCCGCAATGCTGCATCCTGCCAATTCGAGTATCGTGCCATCATCCCCATTCTTGACTCTTGCCGCGTATCACTTTCCTAACCACGTTAATACTTTGTCCTCAATTACCTGAGCTAATGCTTCCTTACAAAGTAGGCCGATTGTTAAATCTAATTGGAAAATAAATGGATTTCTGTTGATGAAAGGTATACAGGGATATCTTTGGATTATAATCAGCCATGACCTCATTGAATAACAGGCCAGGTTTCCAAAGGAAATCCAAATGCACACTTGGCAGTGTTGGATAGAAGACTCTTAAAGATATTCCAAGTTTCGAAGTGTGTTGAAATTAAGTGCGTCCTGTGGAGTGGCCTTCTCCCTGTTTGTACCAGAGCAACAATTACAGGCTATGGGTGCATTGTACGTCAAGGTGTAAGAACAGAAAATGGAAGCCGGAGGAGACCTTTCCTCCATTGTTGCTGCTGTTTGGTCACTGATCTTTCACTCTGGCACCCTTGATATCCTGCATTTGGTCAGTCAGACAACAGAGTTCACCCCGACCTTGGTTATGTGTGTCCAAGGAACACTTCATCAGCTGCTGGGTGGAGAGAGATCTTCTCCCGACTCACTGCACCAGGATTTCCATATTGAACAGAAGCCAAATGGCACTCGATGCAAATCCTTCAGAATGCAAAATGGTCCCAAAGGTTAAAACAAAAGGTATCTCTGTCCACAGGTGTTCTCTGTCTGCTTGTCCAAACTTATTTTAAAAGGGAATCAATTTCCATTGCAAATCTTGTTTGTGTCTGAACATTTATGTTTTATTTTGTTTCCTGCATCTTGCTTTGATTGTCAATACTTTGGCCTTCACTGCTACCGAGCACTCACGTGATAGTCAGTAGCTTCACAAACAGCAACAAGCCAGGTGGAGTTGGCAGAAGTGCTGCTGGCTCTGCCCTTCCACAACACCCTCACCAAGATTTATTACAAAGCACTTCTGGCAACTTTGTTTAGTTTAGAGCTACAGCATGGAAACAGACTCAGCCCACCAAACCCACTCCGACCATCGACCATCCGTTCACATTGGTTCTATGTTAATCCACATTCTTGTCCACTACTTGCACATTAGGGGAAATTTTATTGAGGCCAATTAACCCTCACGTCCCTGGGATGTGGGAGGAACCCGGAGCACACAGAGAAAATCCACGAGGGAGAACATTCAAACTTCACACAGCCAGCGCCCGTGGTCAGGATTGAACCTGGGGTCTCTGAGCAAAGGTCAAAGTTTCAAAGATTCGAACCAAAGCCCATTTAGTTGCCTTGTTGCCTGGTCTGGAATATATTTCTGAGCAGTAATTGTTATTTGTATAAATGCAGCATCAGATATTTTAGGACTCTCTTTTTCCTGTTGACTTTCTTAACATTACATTTATCACCAAGTAAGACCATAAGGATCTTTACTCAGAAGTGACAATTCTCAAAAGATGAGGATTAGGCAGCACAGTGATGCAGCTGGTAGTGCTGCTGTCTCACAGCACCAGAGACGCAGGTTCAACCCTAACTACTGATGATGATTGTGAGGTGTGTGTACATTCTTGAGAAAGCTCCCCTGGGTGCTCTGGTTTCCTCCTACATTCCAATGAGGTGTGGGTTGGTAGATTAATTGGCCATTATAAATTGCCTCTAGTGTAGGTGCGTGGTGGAATCCGGGAAGGGCTGATGAGAATGTCGGGAGAGCAAGCTACGGGATGTGTAAATGGTTGTCTGATGGTGGGCATGGACTCGCTGGGCAGAAGGGGCTGTATGAATGAAACCAGGGAGCTGTTGCCTGCACAGAGTTAAAAGATGCCCACACCGTCCTCTAAGAGGTTAATGAGTTGGAGCAAAGGAAGGTGAGGTGTTTATCAGTTGAACACCATCTGCCCCCTCAGCCCTCAGTGCTTTAAATGGTCAGAAATGTTTGGACATTTCCTGTGTTGGCCTGGTCTGGGTTCACCTCATACATTCGATGTCACACCCGGCCCTGCGTGCTGTAGGCGTGTCTGTACAGGACCTCCGCACGGCTGGGGATAGTATGGCTGCCGTCACAGATGCAGAAGCAAGGAACTGCAGATGCTGGTTTGCAAATACACAAAAAGCTGGAGTAACTCAGCGGGTCATGCAGCATCTCTGTAGCACATGGACAGGTGACGTTATGGGTCGGGTCCCTTCTTGAGTCTGATGTTCTCCAGAGATGCTGCCTGACCCGCTCAGTTACTCCGGCACTTAATGTCTACAAGGAACCTAGGGCATGGTCATTGAAACTTCCAAACAGTGAAGGGCACTCTGAAGCTCCACAAAGGGATTCGGTACAGAAGTGGATACCCACGTTTGTTTGGGTTTGAAAACTCAATAAAACTACTTGACAGTGGTATTCCAGTGTCTCTGACCCTTAACACTGAGGCTAGGCTCAGTCGGTCGATTGTGTCTAAACTGAGTAGTGTCTAAATTGTGTCTAAACTCTGCCCCTTCCAAACAGAAGTACACCAGGCCAACGTCTCTCTCCCATCAATTGACAGAACAAAATACCAAATGAAACGTTAATTTGGTGAATCATGATGAAACTGTGACAATTTGCAAATTTACCTAATTCAGCTGAGACCTGATAAAGAGGTTTAATTATCTCAAACTATTTTGTACCACTTATAGCCTGAAGCAACATTGTAACCTTGCTGAAGTATAATAAATTAATTTTCTCGCTGCTTTGTCTTTTCCAATGATATGCATCTATTCCTCAAGGTACCAATTGTACTAATAGCTTTGTACCACGGAAACGAGATGTGAATCTTGAATTGCAAAGCCCTAGGGAACCCATCAGAATTTTCAATGCTAAAAATAAACAGCTGACTTTCTCTCAATCTCACTTGTTTCGTATGTGGAACAGTGAGGACATTTTGTTTAGACAACTTATTTGCTGAAAACTCCTGTTCAGTTCCAACATATGGGAGAATGGGCATGAGGCTATTGGAGCCCTCAGGCAGATTCTGTCCTCTACACATGGCTGACCTGTACCTTAAATCCCCCCTTCCTGTCTTCAGCTGCACAATTCTGAGTGGTATATCTAATAGAAATCTATACCTGCAGTGATAGAAGCCTTGACCTCTTGGTTTAACCCTCTTACAGCAAGCCTGATCCTGTCTGGTCAATACTTATGCAATAGCACGGTGGCACAATGGTAGAGTTGCTGCCTTACAATGCCGGAGACCTGGTTTCGACCCTGACTACAGGTGCTGTCTGTATGGAGTTTGCACGCCCCTGTGACCACGTGGGTTATCTCCGGGTGCTCCAGTTTCCTCCCATATTCCAAAGATGTGTGTGTTTGTGGGTTAATTGGCTTCTATAAATTGTTCCTCGTGTGTAGGATGCAAAACTGGGATAACATAGAACTTGTGTACAGGTGATCGTTGGTCGGTGTGGACTCAGTGGGCCAAATGGCCTGTTTCCAGACTGTATCTCTAAACTAAACTAAACTAAACTAAAAAGCATTTTCAGATCATTAGTTTCTCTTGATTATTCAACTTTTGGCATTAAGGTTGTTATATTAGAACGAGAATATTCCTCTGCATGAGGATGGTTTTGATGTTTCCTGGTAGTTCAAACAAAACAAGTTGGGAAAAGGGGAAGTACAACGGGATCTGAGGGTCCTTGTTCATCAGTCTATGAAAGTAAACATGCAGGTACGGCAGGCAGTGAAGAAAACGAATTGCATGTCGGCCTTTATAACAAGAGGAGTCGAATATTGGAGTAAAGAGGTCCTCCTGCAGTTGTACAGAGCCCTAGTAAGACTACACCTGGAGTATTTAGTACAGTTTTGGTCCCCAAATTTAAGCAAGGACATTCTTGCTATTGAGGGTACCGTAGGTTTACACGGTTAATTCCCAGGTTGGCGGGACTGTCATATGCTGAGAGAATGGAGCGGCTGGGCTTGTACACTCTGGAGTTTAGAAGGATGAGAGGGCATCTCATTGAAACATGTAAGATTGTTAAGGGTTTGGACACACTAGAGGCAGGAAGCATGTTCCCGATGTTGAGGGAGTCCAGAACCAGGGGCCACAGTTTAAGAATAAGGAGTAAGCCATTTAGAACGGAGACGAGGAAACACTTTCTCACAGAGAGTTGTGAGTGTGGAATTCTCAGAGGACGGTGGAGGCAGGTTCTCTGGATGCTTTCAAGAGAGAGCTAGATAGGGCTCTTAAAAATAGCAGAGTCAGGGGATATGGGGAGAAGGCAGGAACGGGGTACTGATTGGGGATGATCAGCTATGATCACATTGAATGGCGGTGCTGGCTCGAAGGGCCAAATCATACTCCTGCACCTATTGTCTATTGTCTATTGTCTATTGTCAGTGGTCAACTCAAGATGATGGTTTTTGCATTTTGAGAGCCCCCAAGGTTGAATCATGTCGTTGGGCCTCTAATATTTGCTGTTGAACATGCAGTCTCTGTCTGGCATCTTTCATCTCTTACATTGCCCATGAGTTCAATATTTTAGGTTAGTTCTGTTTAGTTTAGTTTATTGTCACGTGTACCAAGATACAGCAAAAAGCTTATTTGTTGCGTGCTATCCAGTCAGTTGCAAAGTTATACATGATTACAATCAAGCCGTCCACTATGTAGAGATACAGGACAAAGGCAACAACATTTAGTGCAAGATAAAGTTCAGTAAGGAAGGGCCCCGACCTGAAATGTCACTTATTCATTTTCTCCAGAGGTGCTGCTTGACCCGCTGAGTGTTACTCCAGCATTTTGTGGCTATTTTCAGGGAGAATCAATTGCTGGGTACAGGGAAACAAGGAGAGGATGGATTGGGTCTCTCACAAAGTGGCATGGACTCGATGGGCCGAATGGCCCGCTGTATAACAAGCAAACTTGCAAATGTGAAACATTTAACTTTTTCCTCCACAGAGAGGGAAGACAGGTGGGTGGGGGGGGGGGGGGGGGGGGTCATGCAGCAAACCTCTAGGAATGAATCCAACCAGTGCTGGCAATGATAACATGTTTTGTCCTAGAGCTGTAATTTGCTAACTAACTGGACAATTTGTTGTGCTGATTTATTTTGGGTTTTTCTTCCATCTGCTTTTTTTTCCTTCCTGTTTGGTGTATAACGCACTCCTGAGACACAACACTCAATGTCAGAATGGACTGTGAGAAGTTTCCATCTCATTGTGTGTCTCAGCCACTTGACCTGGTTTCAGAAAGCCGACTGCACCTTGGCACAGCAGTTTAGTAGCTCGAGACAAGCAGAAAGACCTATCATAGATTGATTACTTTTTTTCTCCAGTAAATCTCAGCAGCTTCTCATCTCAGTTTAGTTTAAAGATACAGCATGGAAACTGGCCTTTCGGTCCACTGAGTCCTTGCTGATCGCCCGATCACACTAGTTCTATGTTATTCCACTTTCTCATCCACTCCCTTCACACACACGGGTCAATTTACAGAGGCCAATTAACTTGCAAACCCGCACGTCTTTGGGATGTGGGAGGAAACCCGAGCACATGCCGTCTCAGAGAGAAAGTGAATACTGCACACAGACAGCACCCGGGGTCAGGATCAAACCGGGGTCTCTAACTCTGTGAGGCAGCAGCACTACCAGCTGTGCCACTGTGCCGCCCCAGTGTGCAAGACAGCCAGGCAGAACAAAGGTGCAGCCCGTAGAGGCACTGCCTCACAGCTCCAGTCACCTGGTTCAATCCTGACCTCCAGTTCTGTGTGGAGTTTGTATGTTCTCCCTGCGACTGTGTGTGTGTGTGTGTGTGTTTCTGCTGGGTGCTCTGCTTTTCACTCATATCCTAAAAATGTGCGGTTCACTCGGATAATTGAACGCACTAGGATCACCCCAATGTTAAGGTGAGCGGTAGAAACTGGGATGTGGTGGCTAATGAAAATATGGGGAAAGTAAAGAATTAGGGGAAATGTTAAATTGATGGACGGCATGTACTTGTTGGGCCAAAGGGCCTGTGTTTGTGCCGTGTACCTCTCCGATTGTAAAACTAGAGCAAAACAAATGTGGATGGGCAAATAGTCAGAGGGTGGTGAATCTGTGGAGTTCTTTACTACAGAAGGCTGTGGAGGCCGTCAATGGATATTTTTAAGGCAGAGATAGCTAAATTCTTGATTAGTGCAGGTGTAAGGGGTTATGGGGAGAGGGCAGGAGAAAAGAACAGCCATGATTGAATGGAGTAGATTTGATGGGCCGAATGGCCTAATTCTGCTCCTATCACTCATGACCTTATGAAATAGCTGCTTCGTGCAATGGAGACAATGGAGATAGCTATGGCAATGAAGGCCAGCTCTATCTGCCTGCACATAATCCATATGCCTCAGTTCCCTGCATATCCAAGTGCCTTTCCCAAATACACTGGTCATCAATAAGCTCATGCAGCTGGATGGTGTAACTCCAGTGTAAATGTGAAGGTTTGTAATTGATGAGACTTGATGGCATCGATCGAGATGCTGAAGGACACATTAATTAACGGTTGCCCTTCAAGCAACGAGGAGGAGGAGGAGGAGGAGGATGGGGCTGCTGAGCTCGGGGTGGAGTCTCCTGGAAAAGCTTGGATGTGGCGAAGCAGACTGCGATGCTTCAGCGTAGCAGAAGGCCCCAGCGCAGCCCGAGCGTCAGTGTGACAGCTTCACGCCGTGCAGCCAAAGATCGGGCAGGCGAGCTAAGTGTGAAATGTCTGCCTTCGAAAGCTGTGCTCACAGCAGGCACGAGAATGTTCACAAGCAGCTTGTCTTTTGCATCACTTCCCAGAGCCGAGACCGGCTTTGATTCATCACCTGATTCATGTTTCTGACAAGATAATAACATGTTTCAGCTTTGTAGGTGATCTTCAGAATGAGCTTGCAGTGCCACATAGTCCAAGGTCACCTCTGGTCTTCACAGATAATCACCAGGCAGACCAGGAGGAGTTCAGCTTCCAAGGGAGTGTGGATAAGGTGTGGGGGAGGGGGGGGGGGGGGGTAGGAAACAGTCAACACCACAAATTGCCAGCCCACCCATTTCTGTTTTTAACAGAGGCCGTTGCAGGTTGGTCCAAGGGCTAATCGGCGCCAATGAGAACCTTTCCATCACTAAAACACTCCTGATGCAGGCTAATTGGATTAGTGTGGTTGGGAAAAGGTTGGCAAGGACATGGTGGACCGTATTTGTGCAAAAATAACTCTATGGCCGTGCGAGAAGGCTGCTTGACTTCTGGTTAACAGAATCTGAGGTTTAATTTAACTCCCAAAGTCCAACAGAACTACTTGCTAAGTTATGTTTGATTCTGTGGGTTCAAACAGACTCAGTCGTGGAGCCATACAAGCACAGTAACAGGCCCTTTGGCCCACCATGTCCATGCAAGCCCTTTGTCCATCTGCACTGGTCCAAGTTGCCAGTAATAGGTCTATATTCCTTCCACGCCACTCCTACATAAGTGCCTGGCTAAACGCCTCCCACACATAGTAATTACATCTGATGACACCGCCTCCTCTGGTAGCGAGTTCCACATCTCTGCCACTATTCTGAGGGAAATTTTGTCTTGGCCAATATTTACATCTCAATCAAAAAAATAATATTTTCTATCACTTTGTTGTTTGTGGGTACTTTCTATGTACAAAATATCTGCCATGTTTCCTCTATCACAAAGATGACGACATCTACCTTGTCTCCTTGTCTGCAAAGATATTTGGAAGGCCATTTAAAAAGGGCCATTTAAAACAGAAATGCAAGTCTTTCGTACTGCTGTGTTTGGCCTTGCGACCTGCGATCAGCAGAGATGGTTCAATGGTGAGTTATTTGTCACACGTGCAACTGCACAGTGAAATTATGTTGGTATATATATATATACACAAATGCGGGCACGGCCATGTTTTGACACCATCCCCAAAGTCAGACCTGCCCACACGCTCGATCTACTGGAGCAGTTCCCCATCCAGGCAAGTCCCAGGCTCCTCGCAGCATCTTCCTCCATCGACTTCGACAGGATCGGCCTGTGAACTGACGTCCCTCTCCTCGCCCTGCCAGCTTTATGTCCCAGAGGCACTGGAGGCATTACCCCAGTTCACCCTCCTACCGACCCTTGCTCCTCACGCCTAATGTCTCCAGCGGCTCGTTCAAGTTCAAATGTATTTGTCACATGCACCATAAGGTGCAGTGAAATTAATTTACCATGCAGCGTTACAATTAAAAAAGGGCACAATATACAACATAATGCAACACAGACATCCACCACAGCATTCTTCATTGTGGTGGTAGGCAATACAGTTCCGACAGTCCTCCTCCTCCTCCTCCTCCTCCCCTGTTCATCCATGGTCAGGGCCCTAACCCTCCGTAGTTCAGGTCCTCTGGTTGGGATGGTCGGGATAGTCGGAACGCCAACATCAGGACAAGTCGAGCATACCCGGAGCTCCAAAATCGGCCACCTCCTTACTGGAGTCCGCGGCTTCCAGATGTTATAGGCCGCAGGCCGGCGGTCAGAGCTCTTCTCCGGCGATCCACGGCGAGGGATCGCCCCCTCCACGATGAAAGGTCTGCTCCACGCCTGCCACCAGAAGCTCCACAGACCAAGGTTCCAGGATGATGTAGGCCGCAGGCCAGCAGTCAAAGGGCTTCTCCGGCAACCCCCGGCAAGGGGACTGCAATGTTAACGTCCCTGCTGAAGCTCTGGGCCCGACTCCGGGAAAGGCCGCACCAAACCAGCTGTAAGGTCACGAGGAGGGGGGGGAGGGGGGGGGGGGGCGATGAAGCGACAGGGAAGAAAGTCGCCTCTCCGTCGAGGTAGGTGCCTGAAAACAGTTCCCCCCAATTTCCCTGCCACCCCCCCCCCCCCCCCCCCACAAGACATACAGAGAAACACTAAAACATACTTTTGGACACACTAAAAAAAACAAAAAAAGTTGAAACAATGAACCTGCTGCAGGCGAGGCAGCCGACTTGCAGTGCCACCGGAAACTCCCGGTTCCGCGGCCAGTCGAGCCTTCAGGGCGGAACCTTTTTTCCCCGCCAAGCCTTCGGGTCGGCTTCTCCAGTGGGTTCTTGGTTCCGCGGCTGCGGCACCTCGGGATGTCCTGTGCCACGCGGCCCCCTCGGGATGTCAGAGAGACTGTATGAACATGATGGGTGAGGAGAGGAGCGGCGAGCAGAGTGTCTCTATGTCACTCTGACCTGTGTTCTCTCCTCACTTCCCTTCTCCACGATCATGTCAACAGAAGGGTGACCTTTGGCCTGTTGGAGGTTCAATGTCTGCTCCTGCCCGTCCCAGCGAGTAAGGATCAGGACCCTGGCTGTGAATTCTGTGGTGAGGTCCAACTTTTTTTCGTACACAGAAGGTGTTGAGTGACTGGAACCCATTGCCAGGGTTCGTGGTGGAGCCACAGGGTTCGTGGTGGAGCCAGATACGACAGTGGCATTTAAGAGACTTAGATAGGCAGAAGATAGACACAAAATGCTGGAGTAACTCAGCTCTCTGGAGAAAAGGAACAGGTGAGGTTTCACGTTGGAACCTTTCTCCGGTATATCTTCGGAATAAACCAAACCAGCATCTGTAGTTCCTTCCTACACTTTTAGATAGGCACGTGGATATGCAGGGAGTGGAGGGATATGGATTATGCACAGGTATCCAAGATAAGAGATGATCTTGGCATCATGTTCTGCACTGATATTAGGGGCTGAAGGGCCTGTCTTCGTGCTGCTCTGTGTTCTATGTGTACTCACACCACTGACCAGAGGTGGCTGGTCAATAGCATAGTGTCTGGAACAGAGTTATGGTTTTCGTAACCAACCGATTGTGGACTGGCCCGAGGGTTTACACAGCGTCGGTGGGTGGGGCAGAGGCAGCTACATCCCCCAGACATGAGAGTACCTAGCGTGGGCCTCGGTCTTCGCTCAGTGGGACCGTCAGGAGCGGGCCTCTGTCCACCTCACTGCCACCAGGCCAGAGATTAGACTTTAGAGATACACCACGGAAACAGGCCCTTCGGCCCATCGGGTCAACACCAACCAGTGATCACCCATGACCCCAGCACCATTATGCACCCTTGGGGCAACATACAGTTAACCTACAAATCAACACGTCTTTGGAGTGTGGGAGTAAACTGGAGTACTCGGAGAAAACCCACAAGGCCACAGGGAGAACGTACAAACTCCGTTGAGACAGCACCCATAGTCAAGATCTAATCCAGGTCTCTGGCCCTGCACCACCGCACCATCCTAATGTCAAATCTGACAGATTGCTGGTCATGGAAGACTCTTCAACACGAGCAGTACCTGAGTTCTCAGTCTCCAGTACATCCACTCACTATCTGCATGTTAACAAGCTCAAGCTCCACCGACACCGACACGACTCATCGTGGAGTTGTTGGCTCGCGTCCCGGAGCAGCCTTCACATTCACGTCAACAATCGCACCTGTAATGACCCTGGAAAGCTCCCAACTCTGCCACCAGCAGAGATCTCGCTGTGTGCTGCAGAAGTTGGCAGCTCATATTCTCCTCCTTCCAGACTGGAGGAGTCTGTGAATCAGCCCCGAGAGCAGAGAGAAGCAAAACCATTGCAGGTGGAAAATAATAATGCAAGTGCATCTCCATGAAGGTCTGACACAAATTGAACCGCGCCTAAGACAGTGCGCTTGGTCACTGGGTCTGCCCACGGTCACTGCAGCGGACCAGCAATCTTCCGCCCTCTCACTAATGAATCCCAAATACATGAATTCACATCCTAATATGGTAGTATAAAATTAGGTTTCAATTTTAAAAGAATATGGAAAGAAGAGAGAGATAGAAAGAATGAACTGCAGATGCTGGTTTATACAAAAGATAGACACAATGTACTGGAGTAACTCAGCATCTCCAGTGAAAAAGGATGGGTGACATTTCAGGTCGGGAGCATCAGACGTCTGAAGGAGGATCCTGACCCATTCTCCAGGGATGCTGCTTGACCCGCTGAGTTACTCCACACTTTGTGTCTATCCTTTCATCAATATGGAAATAAGAAGCTTGTAAATTATTGTAAAGATCTAACTGGTTCACAATTGTCCCACGTAAAGGATGTACAATATGTGCCAGCCTACTTGTGTCTCCTTCTCTCAATAACACCCCACAGTTCAACTCCAGTCATGCACCAGTTAACTCACTAGACTGGTATTCCAAACATGGGTCATTTCTGGGGTCAATGGTGTGGCCACAGTATTAACTGATTCACCAAGAGGCACCACCAACAACATCACCATATTCCAGGCGCTCACCTTACAGGCAAGCATCAACACACCTCCGCTGACCTTCTGTGGAACATATCACCTCCACCCCCCAAAAAAATGTCCACCACAGATTTTCAGGCATCCCTGGTTCCGGAGCCTTTCAGCATTGTCCATTTTGCCAGATCAACAGAGGGCACAGCTTCCGAGAGGAGTCTAACGGTGCCAGAATGGTCCGCCTCAGCAGCCAAGCAGCTGAGATCTCAGCCGACAAAGTTGGCTGTGGGAGTCGGCTATGGGAATGGATCTGCCAGCGGCAGGGGGCAAATTCGACCAGAAGTCCCGATGAGTTCAAGATCAGCCACATCACCGAAGCCCTAGGTGCCACATTTGTTTTTGGGGTACATCTGGGGGTGATTTTAAGTGCGTTCTCCTAATTTCATCCGGATTAAAGGAGGTGCCAGACCATCAGTTGCTGGAAAATCGGTGGTGGACCTGGATTATGTTCTATCAGTCTGAAGAAGGTTCCCAGCCTGAAGCATTGCCTATCAATGTTCTCCGGAGATGCTGCCTGGCACGTTAACTTACTCCAGCACTCTGTCTCCTTTTTGTAAACCAGCAACTGCAGTTCCTTGTGTCTTCGTAATGTTAAGTTTGCTTGTACATACAGTATTACTATTTCCAACCAAATATCTAAATAGAGGTCGTTTTTAAACGAGAGAGAGGTGATCTACAATCTCTTTTCAAAGTCACTGTTGAACCGACAGCTCAGTTTTGTTACTGATGGGGAATAGGAGGCCCCTTCATAAATGGGAAACAAGGCATCAAAGAGCAAGTACATCCCCATCTATTAACTAACCGGAGTAGGGAAAGTACATTGGTCTTGTTATATTCACACAATATCTTTATTCTCACTGATATGAGTGATCACTCCGCTGGGTACTGAAATTATCATTCACTCCCACAGAATAAACTCTCTCCAGCCCCAGTCCTGCTTTGCATTATATCAGTTGGATCCTGAAACCTCACACAGCCTCAGTTTCCAATGGAAACACACAATACGTAATCTCTAACCAACCAAACTGGCTCCTGCTGGAACGATATAGAAAAAAAAGAGTGTGAAGTTTTTTTCCATCCCCCTTGTTATTTTAAAATGAATGTGCATGTTCAACCTTTTCTTGTGGTGTCTCCGTGATGTTAACCTCTCTCTGTTGCTTTCTCAACCTCCCTCTCTCCTACTCGTTTCTCTTGATCCCCTACTTTCATTCACAATCCTTCCCACATTCACTCCCAAGGGCGGCACGGTGGAGCAGTGCACAGGATACTGCTCGTGTTCGGGGTGATTGCTGGTCGGCATGGACTCAGTGGGCCGAAGGGCCTGTTTCCACGCCGTATCCCTTGAAATTTTTTTGTTGGGGGACAGATAATGAGGGGAAGAGGATGGTAAGAGGGAAAGAGCGCAGGCCATTGTAGGCAGGGTTTGTCTGTGGATGTGGAGGTAAATTAGGGTGAGCTGGTCAGAGAATTGACGGAGGGACGCAGTGGACCCAAGCACAGCAACAGGGTAGTGGGTTGTGAGGAAGAAATCAGTTATTGGCAGCTTGAATAAAATGAAGGACATTTAATGTTGACACACCCTGGTTGTAAGTAAAAGGTGAGAGGGGGTAAAGTTTAAGGGAGATGCCTGGGGCAAGTTTTGTTTGTACACTCATGGAGTAGTGGGTGCCTGGCATGTGCCTCCAGGGGTGGTGTTAGAGCAGATATACTTGTGGCAATTAGAAAACTTTTAGATAGGCACGTGGATATGCAGGGAATAGAGGGATATGGAATATGTATCGGTAGATGTGTGATGGGCTTGGCATCACATTCAGTACAGACATTGTGGGCCGACGAGCCCGTGCTTGTGCTTGTGCTGCACTGTTCTATGTTCTATGTTCTATGTTCTAAATGGTCTGTGCTCCCCAGCTATGCCCAGACAATGTCAGGCCCACTTTAACCAAAGCCAAGGTTCATCTCATGTAGGAACGAACTGCAGATGCTGGTTTATACCCGATAGACACAAAATGCTGGAGTAACTCAATGGGTCTGGCAGCATCTTTAGTTTTGTTTAGTTGAGAGATACAGTGCAGAAACAGGCCCTTTTGGCCCACCGGGTCCGCGCCGACCAGCGATCCCCGCACATTAACACTGTCCTATACCCACTCGGGGGTATATATCTCTGGAGAAAAGGAATAGGAGAACGGTCTCGACCAGAAACATCGCCCATTCCTTTATCCAGAGACGCTGCCTGTCCCACTGAGTTACTCCAGCATTTTGTGTTGATCTTTGGTGTAATCTTTGGTGTAATTTGTCTGGATCGACGCGCTGGAGCTCCGGTGAGCTGTGACCGCCGAGATCAACACCTCCGGGCTGCGGGTCCGCGGAGCGGAGCGGGCGGCGCCGACTCTAACATCGGGAGCCTGGGAGTTCCATTCTGGCGCGGCCTTGTCAGCTTCGGAAGCCGCGGTCCCCAGCTTGGAAGCGGCCGTTCCAGGTGGCCCAGCCGCTGAGAGGACTCTCCCGACGCCGGGGCAACACCACCCGGCCAGAATGGCCAGGAACATCGGGCCTCCGTAGAGGCAATAGCGGAGGCCTCAATAGGCCTGACTTTGGGTGAACTGGGGATGGGGACTGGACATTGTGCCTTCCCCCACAGTGGGGGGATGATTTTTTCCTGTGTGTAAGTTAATATGTTAGTCTGTGTCCAAGATGGCTGTCGGAAGGGAGAGTGGACGCTGGCGCGCTTTAGCTGCCGCTGCTCTCTCCTCACATTGTGTTTTTTGATTTTTTGTCTTTGGAGCGATTTCTGTCTTTAATTTGTGTATTGGTGATGTCCTTATTATTTATTTTACTCCGACTATATGTTTTTTCTCTTCTGTTAATTTCTGTAAGGTGTCCTTGAGATTTTGAAAGGCGCCTGAAAATAAAATGTATTATTATTATTATTATTAAACCAGCATCTGCAGTTCCTTCCTACACAGGTGACTTATCGGGTCAGAACCCTTCCTCAGATTGGCCCTTCCTCTACTTACAGCCTCACCTGCTACACGTGAGGGGCCATCTGGGCAGGTGACGGTGCAAGTGGTATGAGAGTGAACCTTGCACACTGTTTGATTTTCGCTGACTGCGCTCTGTACGTAAACACCTCCTGATACCACCACTTCTCTCTGCTCCTATCTCTCATCAGCTTGTTCAGTTGCCGCTGTACTGCATTGAATCTTTTTGTTTCAACCACATCCCATGGTGATTATGACGACCAAGTTTCTCCGAAACACCATTAGACCAGCGCGACCCACCTGAAGCCCGTTTGTCCATTTCGTACACAAAAAGGCACAAAGATTGCAGGTGACGCAAAATGCTAACTCGTGTAAACGGTGAAGACAATAGTAACACATTTCAGAGATAGCAAGATGGGCAGGCAGATGGCAGATGAAATTAAATGAAGTGAGTGTGAGTGTTATGTGTTACATTTTGGAAAGGAGTAAAAGAGATGCAGTGTGAAAGAAAAGGGTGCATATTTTGGAGGTGCAGGAACATTGTTCCAGGATTAGTGCACACAGAACAGGATCCTATAGAGTGATAAGGTAAGAGATCAAGACGTATATAGGAAACGTTTACAGTCTGTCATAGAAACATAGAAAATAGGTGCAGGAGTAGGACAAGCAGCCCTTCGAGCCAGCACCGCCATTCAATGTGATCATGGCTGATCATCCTGAATCAGTTCCTGCTTTCTCCCCATATCCTTTGATTCCATTGGCCCTAAAATTGTCATAGGGTAAGTCATCGCCTGTGTGCCATTTAATCACCTGCTCCCATGTTCCAAGAACTACTTCTAGTTCAGAGTTTGTTTGAAGTTGTGTTTAATAGTCAGATGGCTGTGGGGAAGGAGCTGTTCCTGAACCTGGATGTTGCAGATTTCAGGCTCCTGTACCTTCTACCTGATGGCAGTGGAGAGATGAATGTGTGGCCAGGATGGTGTGGGTCCTTGATGATGCTGGCAGCCTTTTTACATGCCCAGGAATTTGAAGTTCTTGACCTTTTCCACTATCGGCCCGTTGATATAAACGGGACTGTGGGTCCCCCTCCTATCCTTTCCGTAGTCCACAATCAGTTCCTTGGTTTTGCTGGTGATGAGAGCCAGGTTATTGTGCTGGCACCATTTGGTCAATCGCTCGATCTCACTTCTATACTCTGACTCGTCCCCATGCCGTGCTGCATGGGAGGCCAGAGTGCTGCATTGCTGTGTATACCTTGTTCAGAGAGGGACATTTAGCTGAGGTTGCACCTCCCCCATCAGATGAAAACACAGGTCTCTATACAGTGAACTCCTGCTTCTACGGGCTTCTTTATAACGGGTTCCGGTTATCGCGGACGGACGTACTGAACTTCCCCACCAGGCCGGTATGCCAACGCCACCCGCAGCCGCTTGCTCAGCCGTGCTGCCGATGCCACCACCAGCCCACACAGATTCCATCACCTCGTCTGCAACCCCCACCTCTAGTGCTGTATTGAGACCTTGCAGCTTTGTAGCTTAGGGCAGGTAAGGATTTGCTTTAATGTTTCAGCTGAAGAAGGACATCACTGTCAGTGCAGTTCTTGCTCAGCCTATATTTTATTATTGGGTCTCTGCCCACGAAATGCAATATGTGGCATTGGTTATAGCGGCCATTTGCCAATAACCGTCACGAATCCCCCCACTATGGACCGTTATAACGAGGGTTTGCGGTATTGGTGGAGAACAATCCTCAAGGCCAACAATTATAACTCAATCCACCCACCCTCACCATACCATGTATGACATACTTTGCCTGGACAGTGCACAAAGAGTTTCACTGTATTTTACTACATGTGACAACAGCAGACCGATGCTAATGCAATACCGTGGAGGGAAGTTGTGGAAGATGCTACAGAAATGTAGGTTCTTCACGCTGATAAACCTATTCATCAGTGATCAATAATTATCATCCCAGTTTATCACAGGGAAATTTAAAAGAGCAGTACAATAGACCTTACTCATGGTGCGTCTGTACTACCACGGGTACACATTTCATTTGTGCATTGTGAAGTTTGTTTAAGCCCATTGTAAATATGGATAGGTTTTACGTACAGGTGAATTCTTTTTTAGTTAGTGTCAAATACTCATTAAATATAAGACAACCGCTGATATAAAATTTTACTGTAATCATCAAAATACAGGATCAGTAAAACCACAGTTGACTCCAGCCACATATAATTGATACACTTCCACTGATGAACAAGTGTGACTCAGGGTCACAGTCCCTGTGGACAAGTCGTCCCTTCACATACAGAAATATTGGACCCTTCCGCATTCTGAAGTTTGCAAATATCAGTTCCCACTTGTACGATACTTAAAATAAAGTTTCCCGTTAAAGATTCTGGTGGGAGAAATTAGGTAGATTTAATACAAATGTATGCACATCTAGTGACAGCTGGGCCTTTCCGTCAACAGCCGCAGCTATTATATTTATCTAACACAATTTTATTAAACAAACCAACCATGTGTTATGAGAGTGAACGCGGACATTTGACCAAGCCACTCATGACCACCTCGCTGCCTCTGTTTAGAAGTACAGTACCAGGATCCAGTTTCCCTTTAAAACCTCTTCCTCAACCTGCCCTGCAATTCTCAATGACTGTCCACGTATTCCTCCAGTCCCTCTGTTCGTGCGCCCTTTCAGAATGGAGCCTCTTGATGTGTATCACCCCTCCTCATTCCTTCCACCAAAATATAACACCTTCCATTTTTCTGCCCATCCACCCATTCTACCAGCTGATCTGCATCTCCTCGAAACTCTTACATGCACCTTGCATTTTAACACTGTTTGATCTGTGTGTATTTTAAATAACACGCATGTTTAATTAATGCCAAAACCTAATTTACGAGCTGTATTTTTGAAATGCCGTGCTCACATTTATGCATATTTAAATGCATGTGTTTTAATTTATGCATTTTTCAATTACGTGCTGCTTTTCAGGAACGGAACCCAGTTGCAAATTTCGTGGACCCTCAACTATCTTCCTCACAGTGCATCTCCCTCCAGGTGTTGGACAATTTCCAAATGGCCAGATGGCACAAGTACACCAGGTCCAAGTCACTAACAAATATAATCAAAGCAGGGGCCCAGTACCAACCCTGGGGAGCTCAAGTGCATGCTTCCCTCCAATGGAAGAAACAACAACCTACATACTCTGGACATCTACCTGGTTTCTTTATTCATGCTGCGACTATATGCCACCTTACAGAACCTCTTTGGAAGCTGCTACACACAACGGCAATTGCATTTTCCTCAATGAGCCTCCCTTTCAAAAGTCAAAAGTCCCAATCAGTTTGGTTACACATGATTTCTCTAATCAACCCCACACTTGTTCAAGGGACTAATAGTAACGTCTATTAATTTTTTTCCTCACAATTTCCCTCTCCAGAAGATAAATTGTCTGGTTGGTGCATCGTGTTTTATGAACGAGAATGTCGAGTTGCTGGGAGCTCTCCAGTTTCCTACGTTGCTTCCCTCAGTAACCTGGGATGTATTCCATCGGGACCGGATGATACAGAATCACAAGTGCATTGCCCTCTGCCGAGACTCCAGCAGCAGCTCCTTCATTCTTGGTGAAGACTGATGTACACTCCTCACTCACTACCTCAGCCAGGCCTTCTGCCTCCATGAAGATACGCACTTCCATTCTCAACCCTGATCACCCCCACCTCTCCTCCTCCTGCCCTTTACCTGTTCACATGCCTGTTGAACTGTTGACTGGGATATTTGCCGCCAGTCTTTCCACACTCCTCCCTTATTTCACCTTTTACATTCCCATTGACCTTCCTTTCATCCATCTGCTTTGCACTCATCTGTCATGTGCTCCTCTATTTTACTCTCCACCTTTTGGATTCCAGGGAGCTCTGGTTTAATTTCCTTGCCCATCACCCTCTGGGAATGCATCTCGAATGTGCCTGAAACATCTCCACCTTAAAGCTTCCAAATTAAATGGGATTGATACAATACATCCTATTGTATCTTTCTACATCTCAAACATGTGTGGGTATGTTGGTTAGTTGGCCATTGTACATTCCCACTAGTTGCAGATGATTGTTAGATACAGCTTTGTCAGCCCAGCTCAAATTCTATTAAATCCAGGTTCTCATTCCGTTGAAATTTGCCACTTTTCCAATCGACTTTTCTCTTTACACTTAAGGTACCTACAACCCTTTTCATAGTAAATTTAATCTTTAATAAACTATGATTGCTATTGCCTGGATGCTCCCCACATTGATACTTGCTGAAGATGGCTGGCCTCATTTCAAGTACGCAATGCTAGCTTTTTCTCCGGGCCAGAAATACTTTAATCAAAGAATTGCTCCTGAACACACTGCAGAAGCTCTTTGGCTTCCTTGCCCCTTGATACCTATCTTTTTCACATTGTTGCTTGGGTGATCTTGCCTGGTGCCAACTGCCTGTTGTGTTTCCTACTTTAGAATAGCAACAAAAACTTCAGTTGTTTGCATTGCACTTTGAGCCATCTTGTGGTTGAAAACATTGTCAATTAATACAAGCTCTTATTTCACAAAACACGGGGTCATATCCTGGTGCTTCTGATGTGGCACAGAGAGAGCCGTCAACTTGGAACAAACCAGCGCAAAGAGAAATATATTTCCACACAATGTTATCTTGAATCATTCCAAATATTAATACAAAAGCCTCTCTCATACAGAAATACTTATGTTGCAAGGTCCAGAATGGATCTCAGAAATTAACAGGAAATGAATTATGATCTACTGGTGCACTTAGTAAGGTTGGCCAATGCTTCTCATGGACAAGAGTAACCCAGTGATGCCTCAATGGTCTTCTACTGTGGCAGTTGCCTCCTTATTGGAAATACTTTCTTAGATGTAAATAAAAACATGGAACATCTAAGGCGTGGAAATGAGAGAGTATATTTCCTTCACACTTAAGCATGAGATGGATAAAGAGTGAATTAAAATTGCCAGGGCTTGATAAGGTTCATGTTTCATGCATACCTGTCCCATCTATTGTTCCAAAGGGGCCGGTTCAAGTCAATCCAATCATTTGGTCACACTGGATGGAAACTGATGTTGAAAGTGTCTAGAGTTATAAATGTGCCTTTGAATAATAAAATGTGCCTTCATCCTTCACAATTGATGAGTAATGTGATCAAAATTGAGTAGGTTTTATCTGGTTTTTTAAATGGTGAGCATTTCCTTCAGTCCATGCGGTGAAGATTTTCCCACAAAGGAGGGTATTCTGGAATATCAGTGTGATTTGCTTTAGTTTTTTGGAGTAGTTTAGAGATACAGCATGGAAGCTGGCCCTCTGGCCCAACAAGTCCATACCGGCCAGCAATCCCCATGCACTAACACTATCCTACACACTAAGAATAATTTACAATTTTTACATAAGCAAAATTAACCTATAAACCTGTATGTATTTGTTGTGTGGGAGGAAACCGGAGCACCCAGGGAAAACCCACTCAGTCACTGGAAGAACGTACAAGCTCTGTGAAGACAAGCACCTGCAGTTAGGATCGAACCCGGGTCTCCGGCGCTGTAAGCAGCAACTCTACCGCTGCACCACCGTGCTGCCCCAAAATTGATTTAGTAAAAGAATGAGAGGCGGGATGTTCCCATGTCCCTGTCGCCCTTCCCGTTTGTGGAAGGCATGGTTCTGGAAGACAATAGGCTGAAAACAGTGCTGTATTCAAGCAATAGCTGCCTTCGGAAAGCAGCAACTGAGAAGGAATGGGCCAAGGGTTGTGCGATCTGCAGAACGTTTCCAACCCAAACCATCACCTATCTGACGTTGAAGAATGGTACAAAATGCTGGGAGTTACACCAGCATTTTATGTCTATCTTCAGTTTAAACCAGCATCTGCAGTTCCTTCCTACATCTATCGGATGCCACCTGACCTGCTGAGGTACTCTAACACTTTGAGTGGTTTTTTTCCTCTTAGTGTCCATGCGCCCAGTGCACTAACTTTGCACGTCAATGGATTACACAACCCATTCAACAGAACCAGTTGGTACACGTCAGTCCAAGAAAAATGGCCACTGACTTTCAAAACAAAAAGTCGAGAAACAATGAATTGAGAAAGAAGAACTTACATAGATTCGATAAATGCAAAACATTTTTGACCAACCAGACCCAATTCTTGATGGAGTTACAGAGAAGGTTGATGAAGGGAGGTGGAATGGGTGACGTTTCGGGTCAAGACCCTTCTTCAGACTTCTCCAGTCTGAAGAAGGGTCTCAACCCGAAACGTCACCCATTCCTTCTCTCCAGAGATGCTGCCTGTCCTGCTGAGTTACTCCAGCTTTTTGTGTCTATCTTTGGTTTAATGCACCATCTGCAGTTCCTTCCTACACAGGTTGCTGAAGGGAATCAATTGATTTAATCTACCAATTTATTAGAAACCTACTGACGAAGGTGCTACCCACCGCTCCATCACTGCCACAGTCTTGCTCTGGATGAATCTATAGGATGCCTTTTCACAACATTAATTCAACTACATCACACAATCCTGCAAGTTCCACCCCCAAGAAAGACAAAAACATTCTCCTCCCAGCCACCTATTACATTGCAATATATATAACGCTCTTATTTCATATTTGCTGTGTGAAACTCCGCAACTTGCCACTTCACAATGGTGCAGGAGATGCTTCACCACATGGCCGACCACTGCTTCTCAGGGAACTCAGAATGGATATCTTTGTGTTACCCATATCCCGAAAACAAATAAATGAGAGGAAATGAACCACACAGCTCCAGTGACCTGGGATCAATCCTGACTTTGGGTGCTGTACTATGTAGAGTTTGCACATTCTCCATGTGACTTCGTGGGTTCCCTCCAGATCTTGCAGTTTCCTTCCACATCCCAAATATATGTGGGTCGGTAGGTTAGTTGGCCATCGTACACTCCCAGTAGTGTCAGATGAGTGTTAGAATCTTGGGGAGTTGCTGGAGATGCCAGGATAAACATATTGCCAGTAGTTGTGCAAGTGGGTGGTTGATGGTCAGTGTGGCCTTCAGGCCTGTTTCTGTGCTGTATCTCTCAATGACTATGAATTTTGAAATGTAAACTAATTGCTTTTAGAACAACTTTAAATGGCATTTTAATCCAATTTGCATTTTCTATAGATAGATAAGAAATACTGGAGTAACTCAGCGGGTCAGGCGGCAACTCTGGAGCAAAGGAATAGGTGACGTTTCGGGTTGAAACCCTTCTTCAGACTGAGAGTCATGGAAGAGGGAAACTAGAGGTACGAAAAGGCACAAAGAACAAATGTATGAAAGGCATGAAAAGAACAAATCAAAGGCAGCAACTGCGATCAAGGAAAGGTAGAGCCCACAATGGTCCATTGGTGGCTGTGGAAAAGGTGATAACGAGTAGATACAAACGACTAGGCTGGAGGAGGAACAGAGAGAGAGAGAGAGAGAGAGAGAGAGCGAGAGGGTTACTTGAAATTAGAGGAATTCCATTTGTGGAATTCCCTGCTATTTGTGGAATTCCCTGCTATTTGTGGAATTCCCTGCCACAGAGGGCAGTGGAGGCCAAATCATTGGATGGATTTAAGAGAGAGTTAGAGCTCTAGGGGCTAGTGGAATCAACGGATATCGGGGGAAGGCAGGCACAGGTTATTGATTGGGGACGATCAGCCATGATCACAATGAATGGCGGTGCTGGCTCGAAAGGCTGAATGGCCTCCTCCTGCACCTATTTTCTATGTTGCTATGTTTCTATGTTTCTAGAGATATTTCTATTGTGTGCCCATCTGCGTTACTCAAATCAGGGCCGATCTGCCGACCATCCAAAGAGCATCATCATAGGTCACTAATGACATGAACCAACAGGCCCCATCTCCACTCCTGCTTCCATTCTCTGTGCTGGGGGAACGCTGATATCCGATGCGTTGGCCAAAATCGATGATCAATGAATATTGATCATAACTTTAATAAGAACGCATATGATGTCACTGCAAGGACCATTGGTTGACATTGGTCATGATATGTTGCAGTCACTATGAAGGCAACATGGAAGTGGAGTACTGCTACAAGATGGTATTCCACAACAGGGTAAAGTTTGTCTGGGTTACCCCACAGCAGAATAAAAGTTCACACTTTACGCCAAGTCAAGTTGAAAGGAGACAATGCGCTGAGTGTTTAAATCAGCTCCAAACTTTGCTTTGAACCCACTGACCAGAACTGTGTGAAAGATAGCATTGTACGTAATCTATGTTCATGTAACCTTATGTAAGGCTACTTAACAGAGGTTTTATCAAATTTTCAAGAAAACAAACTTTTTAAAAGGACACATTGTAGCAAGGTACTTCGAGAAGTGATATGACGGAATAAATCCAGTGTTTAAAACATTACTCTTCAAACTTACATTTGTAGTACGTAATATTCACAACTCAGCCTCAAAACACAAACAGTAATGTTAGTTGGATGATCAGCCATGATCATATTGAATGGTGGTGCAGGCTCGAAACAGGCCCTTTGGCCCATTGAGTCCGCACCGACCAGCGATCCCTGCACACTAGCACTATCCTGCACACACTAGGGACAATTTAAACATGCACCAAGCCAATTAGCCTACAAACCTGTACGTCTTTGCAGTGTGAAGGGAAACCAAAAATTTCGGAGAAAACCCGCGCAGGACACAGGGAGAACGTACAAACTCCATACAGACAGCTCCCGTAGTCGGGATCGAACCCGTGTCTCTGGTGCTGCAAGTGCTGTAAGGCAGCAACTCTACTAATGTGCCACCATGCCCGCCCATTGTGCTATGTGACTGTAAAGGTGACCCCATGAAGATATAATAGACACTTAGCAAGCTGTGAGAAACCTCCCAGGGCACCCCGACATGTGTAAGATATGACAGCCTTACACAACGCATTCTCCACAGGTTACGGTATCCTGCCATCAGTCCCCAACACCTCTCACAGCATAGTTGCCATGACAACACCACCTAACAATTGTGACAGCGTTCTTAGAAAATAGCAGCTGCTTGTTCGTATTTTCAGTGAGATTCTGGCCTATTTTATCTCCCGCAGATGTCCCTCTGGCAGGGATTCAATGTAAACACATGATAATCCTGTCTCTGTGATGTTTGAGAAAAAGATTTGCCATACTGTGTTCTAACGATGGCTGGCAGTGAGCTGACAACTGCGGAGAAACTTTCCGCGGTTCAGAAGCTGCTGGATCAGTGACCTGGTGTTGAAGCAAAATTGACTAAAAGTGAGAATTTCCATGAAAATCTGGCAGTGGGAAATGGAGCGAGGAGAGCAGGATCCAGATCCCTGGCTCTGGCAGCTCCTCCAGGAAAAGTCATGGAAGGAAAATCAAACTACCACACATGATGCCAATCTGAAATAAAAACTGAGTTCTGATGAAGGATCCCAGACCTGAATCGTTAATTATTTCTCTTCCCACAGATGCTGCCTGATCGGCCGAGTGTTTCCTGCATTTTCCGTTTTTAATTATATTCATCAACTTCATCTATATATTTTATGTCGGCAAAGCAACCAACATATCCAAGAACCACTCTCACCCTGGTCATTCTCTCAGCTCCTGTCAGGCAGAAGATACTGTATAAAAGCTTGAAAGCACAGGCCAGATTCAACAATAGCTTCTGATGCACATAGAGGTTGGGAGGTCATGTTGCAGTTGTAGAAGACATTGGTGAGACCACAATTAGAGTATTGTGTTCAGTACTGGGCACCATGTCATATGAAAGATATTGTCAAGCTTGAAAAGGCTCAGAGAAGATTTACCAGGATGTTGCCAGGACTAGAGGGTCTGAGCTATAGGGATAGGTTGAGTAGGATGGGACTCTATTCCTTGGAGCACAGGAGGATGAGGGGTGATCTTATAGAAGTGTATAAAATCAGGAGAGGAATAGATCAGGTAGATGCACAGAATCTCTTGCCCAGAGTAGGGGAATCGAGGACCAGAGGACATAGGTTCAGGGTGAAGGGGAAAAGATTTAATAGGCATCTGAGGGGTCACTTTTTCACACAGGGTGGTGGGTGTATGGAACAAGCTGCCAGAGGGGGTAGTTGAGGCTGGGACTAACCCAACATTTAAGAAACAGTTACTGTAGACAAGTTTGGAGGGAATAGACCAAGCGCAGGCAGGTGGGACTAGTGTTGATGGGACATGTTGGCTGGTGTGGGCAAGTTGGACCGAAGGGCCTGTTTCCACTCTGTATCACTCTATGACTCTATCAGACCCTTGACCAGACCTCTTATATGCTAAGGATCTACTCTCGATCTCCCAATCCACCCCGTTGAAACTCATGCACTTTTCTTATCTGCACTTTCTCTGTAGTGAAACACTACATTAATCCACCAGGTGGCACCGCGAGCGGCAGCCTCGCCAGCAGCTTGTGTGTGTTTTTTTTTAACTTTTTTGTTATGTTTAGAGTGCCTGATGTATGTTTTAATGTCCCTCGGTAGGTTTGATGTAGGGGGGGATACAGGGGGAAACCGTTTCCAGTCACTTACCTCGACGGAGTTGCGACTTTTTTCCGTCGCTTCTTCGCCTTCCTCGTGGCCTAACAACTGGATTAGTGCGGCCTCCCCAGACCAGAGACCGGCCCAGAGCTTCAAGCAACAGGCGCGGCGCGGACTTACCATCGCGGAGTGGGAGATGGCATCCTTTGCCGAGGATCGCTAGTGTTGGAAATCCGACCGCGGGGCCTGTGGACTTTAACATCGTGAAGCCGCGGTCTCCGGTAAGAAGCGGCCGATTCGGGAACTCCAAGCCGCAGAGTGTTCCGATCCATCCCGACGTCGGAGTTTCGATCATCCCAGTGAGAGGGCCTGAACATCTGTAGCGGCGACTGCGGAGGGTTCAAGGCCCCGACCACGGGTGAACAAAGGAGGAAGATGACTGAACTTTATAGCCTTCATTCACAGTGAAGAATGCTGATTCCACTGTGGTGGTTGTTTGTGTTAAATTCTATTGTGTATTGTGTTCTCGTTACTTGAATGGCTGTATAGTAACTCAAATATCACTGTACCTTAATTGGTGCATGTGACAATAAATGTGAAGTTGAACATACATTCTGTAATACACTATATTCTGCACTCACATTATTTTCTCTTTTGCACTACCTGATGAACTCATGTATAATATGATACACCTGGATAGCGTATACAATGACATAACCCATCATTTTTCTCCAGAGAAGCTGCCTGACCTATTGAGTTACTCCAGCAGTTTGTGTCTATCTTTGGTATAAACCAGCATCTGAAGTTCTTTGTTTCTACATTCTAAAGTTTTTCACTGAATCTCAGAACAAGTGACAAAAATAAACCAATACCAATACCTCTACCAGGAAGGGGACTGTGAATGAATAGGGTAATGTGGTGGTTATGGTTATTGGTGCAGGCAAAAGCAATGCTCAAGGCTGATGATGTGTGGGCTGCTGCTGTGGTTGATATCCTCTGCTATGCATTTATAAAACAACACATCTGATTCACTCTTTGCCCAGGAATTTCCATCCCCTTCACCGTCTCACCATCAATTTAGGAATCAACAGGAGTTTTAATCAAATAACAGATTTGCAGCATCTCTTCCCACCAGAGCTAAGATTTGTCCCATCAGATTCACTGCTGAAAGTCTGACCTGATGTGAACCCTCTGATTCACGCACAATCTGCTCCACACTTGTTTTTGGCATTACCTGCTTAATTTATTTTAGGAAGAGTGTTGTTTTTCCACATTTTCCTTCAACAAGGTAAAAATAAAGTTTATTTTTCTGGCATTTTTGAGGGTTTAGCTCAGCTCCGCCTGGTTAAGATATAGGTCACACATCAGTGGCCCGGTTCAGCTCCAGTTACAAGTCTGCAAGTCATCTGCTGATTATTACTGCTGGCAGCAAAAGGCCAGAACAAAGCAGCAGCAATTAAAAAACATAAACGCACGTTGTTAGCCTAATTATTTAGGCAAGGTATTCTTTACCATCAATAGTCCAACCTGGAACTTTTTAATGATTTCCTCTAAGTTTACCAGGCCTTAACCCAACCAGATTCCTACGGCAATCCTACATGTGGCATAAAAATCTGGGAAGAAACGTTGTCATCAGCATTCCTCCCATCCTCCCGGGGAAAGTCAACACTGAAGTAAAGATAATAATAATAATAATAAATTTTATTTAATGGGCGCCTTTCAGACATCTCAAGGACACCTTACATAGATTAATAGGAATAAAAACATATAATCAGAATAAAATAAGTAATAAAGACATCACAGAGACACAAATTAAAAGCAGAATTCAGTCCAAAAACAGAAAATCAAAAACACAATGTGAAGAGAGAGCAGCGGCAGCCAAAGCGCGCCAGCGTCCACTCTTTCTTCACGGCAGCCATCTTGGACACAGACTTACAGGATTACATTAGACAAAAAAATCATCCCCCCACAATGGATACCACTGTGGGGGAAGGCACAATGTCCAGTCCCCACCCCAAGTTCACCCCAAAGTCAGGCCTATTGAGGCCACCGCAATTGCCTCTACGGAGGCCCGATGTTCCTGGCCGATTCTGGCCGGGTGGTGTTGCCCCGGCGTCGGGAGAGTCCTCTCGGCGGCTGGGCCACCTGGAATGGCCGCTTCCTGGTTGGAGCCCGCGGCTTCCGGAGCCGACAAGGCCGCGCCGGTTTGGAGCTCCCAGGCTCCCGATGTTAAAGTCGGCGCCGCCTCTCCGCTCCGCAGACCCGCAGCAGGGAGATGTTGCTCTCGGCGGTCCAGCATACCAGAGCTCCAGCGCGTCGCTCCACGCGGCGACCCAGGCAAGGCATCGCCCGCTCCGCGATAGCGCTCCAGCGCTGTGCCGCCACCGAGGCCGAGGTGCTGGGCGGTCCCCGCCAGGAAAAGGCGCACCAAGCCCGCTGGTAGGCCATGAGGACCGGTCGACGGGCAGCCCGGAGAAAAAGCTGCCACACCAACCAGGTAGGGACCTAGAAATAAAGTTGAGACCTACCCCCCATATTAAAAAGACCATATCCCCTACAAACAAAAAACAGGACTCACTAAAAACTATTAAAAAAACGAATTAAAACGGACGGCTGCTGGCTAGCAGCCGTTCCCCAAGATGGCTCCTCATGGTGTCCATATTTGGGACATAGGTTAGAGCAAGGTGGGCTGAGGTTCAGATGAGGATCTGTGTCAAATATCAGGCGCAGGGCTGGTGGGGAGGTGCTGGACATGAGGCCTCATGAGTTGGGTGACTCAGGAGCCTGGGGAAATTGGAGGGCTCTTGGTAGGTCTGAAGGATTCAGAAACCCTCAGGCATGTCAAGTGCCATGAGGATCAGAGGCTTGGAGAGTCGGGAGGATAGGTTCAGGGTCGAACGTTTGAGGAGGATAGTAGACTGAGACCAAGAACACCAGGAGGTGGGAATGACATTGAGAATTATCAAACATTTATCCTTTTGGTCCCAACACACCCCTACGTCACTCCCAACCATATCCCAAGCCACAACCCAGCAATCAATAGATTAGATAGATTATTCCTTTAATAATCCTTTTCAGGAAATTACAGTGCCACGACAGCTTCAAGACAAACATAACACCACACATTTCCTCAAAAGGCTTCCATACATAACAAGTTAAAATACGTTAAAATACAAGTTAAAATACAATTAATTTAAAAAAAGTGCAGTTATTTATGCTCATTATAAAGTCTTATAGCAGCTGGTAAACAGGACTTCCTGTATCTCTCCGTTTTGCACATTGGTGCAATCAGCCTCTGACTGAAGATGCTGCTCTTGATCACCTTCAGGGCATGGAGTGGGTGAGTGGGGTTTGTCATTATAGAACCTAGTTTATTTAGAGTTCTGGCCTCTGCCACCTGCTGGACCGTTCGTTGCTCAGCCCCGACCACTGAGCCGGCCTTCCTGATTAGTTTGTCCAGTCTGTTTTTATCCGCTATACGGGCGCCATCTCCCCAACAGGCCACAGCAAAAAACAGAGCACTGGCCACCACTGAATGGTAGACACTGCACAGTAGGGGTTGGCAGATATTAAATGACCTCAGCCTCCTTAAAAAATACAGTCGGCTTTGTCCCTTCCTGTACACCGCCTCCATATGACACTTCCAGTTCAGCTCACTGTCAAGCTGCACCCCAAGGTACCTGTGATTAGCGACCACCTCCACCTCAGTGCCCTTAATGGTGATCGGCGTTGCTTGAGTCCTCCTCCTCCCCCTCCTGAAGTCCACCACTATCTCCTTTGTTTTTTTGGTGTTAAGATGGAGGTTATTGTGTGCGCTCCACTCCACAAAGTTACTTATTATGTCTCTGTATTCCTCCTCATTGCCCCCTTTAATGAGGCCGACAACAGCTGTATCATCCGAAAACTTCTGCAAAAAGCAGCTGTTGGTGTTACATTGGAGATCCGCTGTGTAGATGATAAACAGGAACGGAGCCAGCACAGTCAAGTCAAAGGTACCTGACAATGCTCCAAATGTGGAGTATAATTAGCAAGTTGGCACAGCCAAATTTGGCGATTTAACAGAGTGCACTGAATTAGCTCGGATTCCAACAAAAGCTCCTTCAAACTATCCCCTGATGCAGCTACGTGAGAAACCCTTTTTATTGATTCACTCAAAAATGCAGCTTTGGGCTGTGATTCTCATTGGCAGATTTCCTCCATTTCCACCGCGTACAATCGTATCGACTTCAACGTGGAGTTCTTCCTTCACCCACTGTCCCGGACCCACCCATGGTCACCGCTGCAGGTGGGAAGTTCAATATGTCGTGCCCTAGAAAGTCAGTCAGAAATTGTAAACAACCTAATTAACATCAAAGCTGTACGGGAGAAACTGCAACCCAGCAACGTACCTCCAAGACAGAGTTTTCAGTGATCTCTTTATAATCCAGGTGTGTTTTGTCTCCCATAAAAACAGGAGTGCAGCCTAGAATCTGTTAACAAGGGAAGGGATAAAACAGCTCTTATATCATAAAAATTGTCACAAAATATCAGAGACGGCAAGAACAGAGAGAGTAGAGTGAGGATTGGAGGTGGAAGGAACACAACTATGATGTGCTATTATATGATGTGTAGGAAGGAACTGCAGATGCTGGTTTAAACCCAAGATAGACACAAAAAGCTGGAGCAACTCAGCGTTTGGGTCGAGACCCGAAACGCCACCTATTCCTTTTCTCCAGAGATGCTGTCAGACCCATTGTGTTACTCCAGCTCTTTGTGTCTACCTTCTGCTTTTATAGGATTGTGGACATGTAACAGGGCACAACCAGCATGGCGCAACATTATATGGTCTGCAGCAGCTGCTTGCTTTGTTTTCTCTTTGCCAAAGTTGGAGATCCGTTTGATTTATCTTTCAAGACAGTTGGCATGTGCCCTTCATCCTGGGGAATCTAGACCAAGAGACGGCGCTAGGAGAGCCGCTGCCTCACGTCTCCAGTGTCCGGGGTTCGACCCTGACCTTGGGTGCTGTCGGTGTGGAGTTTGCACTTCCTCCCTCTGACTGTGCGGACTTTTCCTGGGTGCTCCGGTTTCCTCCCACATCTCAATGATGTGCCAGCTGGTCGTTTAATTGACACTTGAAATTCCCCTGGTGTGCAGGTGAGTGGTAGAATCTGAAGGGAGTTGCTGAGAATGTGCAAGGAATAAAGATTAAGGTAAATGTGCAGTTGGCACTTTGCACCGATTCAGTTTCCACGCTGTTTGACATGACTGCTAATGCATGTCCCACATCCGTGTCAATCTTCGAGACATCTGAGTAGATTTGGCAGGTTCACAGTTATTCTCTTGGACTTCTGCAGATGCGCTATAGAACATATTGCAATGGGATGCATCTCAGCCAGGTGTGGCAAATGCTGTACCTAAAATTCCCCCTCATAGGCTCAAAAGCCGCACTCAGCAAAATCAATAACCCCACTCTCACCATCGACGGTACCACTGTCTCCCCATCTCCCCAGGCCCGCAACCTTGGCGTGATCTTTGATTCCACCCTCTCCCTTGAGCCTCACATCCGCCATGTCATTAAAACCTCCTTCTTTCATCTACGCAACATCTCCAAACTCAGACCCTCTCTCACACCTCCTGCTGCTGAAAGACTCATCCATGCCTTCATTTCCTCCCGACTGGACTATTGCAACTCACTTCTCCTTGGCATCAGCTCCACCTACATCAACCGACTCCAACTGGTCCAGAACGCAGCCGCCCAACTCATCACCCACACCAAACCCTGGCATCACATCACTCCAGTCCTCAAAAAACTTCACTGGCTTCCCATCTCCCACCGGATCACCTACAAAATCCTGGTCCTCACCTACAAAGCCCTCCACCATCTGGCCCCCCCATATCTAACTGACCTCCTCTCCCCCTACCAACCCTCACGGTCCCTCAGATCCACATCAGTCGGTCTCCTCTCCATCCACAAGTCCAACCTCCGCAGTTTTGGGGACAGAGCCTTCTCCAGGGCAGCTCCCAGGCTCTGGAACTCCCTCCCCCAACTGATCCGCAATTCCGTGTCCCTCACCATCTTTCAGTCCCGCCTCAAGACCCATCTCTTCACCTCTGCCTATCCTTAGCCCCACGTCCCCGTCCCTTTTCATCTGTGCATTAATTGCCTCATACTGTGTTTTGTATTGAATTCTGTCTTTACTTTGTGTACTAGTCATGTCTCTACTATTTATTTCATTCCCCTTACATGTTTTTCCTCTACATGCTCAATTTTTGTAAGGTGTCGTTGAGACTCTTGAAAGGCGCCCATAAATAAAATTTATTATTATTATTATTATTAAAGAAATGCCTGTACCTAAAGAAGGTGGTGAACACAGCCCAGCCCATCACAAGTTCATCACTTCCTTCCATCCAGTCCATCGTCATGGTGTATTGCATCAGGAAGGCTGGGAGTATGACCAAGGATGTCAGCCACGCTGCCCGTTACCTTTTCTCTCTTCGACCATCTCAGAGAAGATTCAGGAGCTAAAAAACTCGAACGTTCAAGACTTAGTAAAGCTTCATTCCCATGGCTATCAGCCTGCTGAACCAATCAGCTCAATCACACCCCATAACCAGGGTGCTGCCACACTCTCGCACTTTTAACTCTACCTCATTCAATTATTGCACTTGAGATTTTTCGTGCACTGTTTCCAATTGCACTACAATCTTTGCATTATGCTATGGTTCGCATTCATCGCTGTATTTATTGTTGCATCTATCATTACCATATACTGTATATTCCACGAGCTTCATGCACACAAGGAATTTCATTGCATCCAGGTGTATATAACAATAAACTAATCTGAAAATGTGTGTAGGATAGTGCTAGTGTGCAGGGATCGCTGGTCGGTGCGGACTTGACGGGCCGAAGGGCCTGCTTCCGTGCTGTATCTCTAAATCTGAAATAATACAGAAAATGTTGGAAACACTCAGTAGGTCGGGCTGCATCTGTGAGGAGAGAAACAGAGTTAATGTTTCAGGTTGAAGACTGCCTTTGTCCTATTCACCCAACTCCCAACCTTAACGCAACTTGAAACTAGCTCTCTTTCTCATTTTCCCATTCTTCTTCTTGCCGATGGCGTGCACAGCCTAAATGTAGATCATGGGTCGACCTGTTTGTAAGTTTGTGCATGTCGGGTTGATTGCATTAGTCGAAACAGGGTTCACCACGTGAAGGTTGCAATCTTCCACCCCAGTTTCCCATTGACCTGAAGCGCTAACATTATTTCTCTCTTTCCATATGCTGCCTAACCTGCTGAGTGTTTTTATTGTGCATTTTCAAAATTGCCCTGTCCTTCCTTAAAATGGTGGGTGAGAAGGAAATTGATCCTGAGACTTGCGATGGATTCCTGTTCCCAATTTAGCTTCTTAATCTCCTAAACATATCCTGCAAGGATTCAGTCCTTTTCTTACACACAGCCCTGACCATTTCCTGCTTCCTGTAATTTTGGAGACGTTTTACCCAGTCAGATGTGTCTCATGCATTGGAACAAAGAGGCCATGGATTTTGGTATGAAATGCAACACACGATGTCAGAACTGTTCAAATCCCCCTCACTGTTACCTTTCATAAGGTCATAAGTGATAGGAGCAGAATTAGACCATTCGGCACATCAAGTCTACTCCGCCATTCAATCATGGCTGATCTATCTCTCCCTCCGAACCCCATTCTCCTGCCTTCTCCCCATAACCCCCGACACCCGCACTAATCAAGCAGTACTGGTATTCTCCACCACTCTCTCCTGCTACCCAAGGATACAAGGATAATGGACCTGCTGAGTGCCCCCATTGTCCTCCTGGGGAATTAGAACATCCTTCGAATATATTATAGAATTTTTCGAGGATGTAACTAGTAGTGGATAAGGGAGAACCAGTGGATGTGTTATATCTGGACTTTCAGAAGGCTTTCGACAAGGTCCCACATAAGAGATTAGTATACAAACTTAAAGCACACGGTATTGGGGGTTCAGTATTGATGTGGATAGAGAACTGGCTGGCAGACAGTAAGCAAAGAGTAGGAGTAAACGGGTCCTTTTCACAATGGCAGGCGGTGACTAGTGGGGTACCGCAAGGCTCAGTTCTGGGACCCCAGCTATTTACGATATATATTAACGATTTGGACGAGGGAATTGAATGCAACAACTCCAAGTTTGCGGATGACACGAAGCTGGGGGGCACTGTTAGCTGTGAGGAAGATGCTAGGAGGCTGCAAGGTGACTTGGATAGGCTGTGTGAGTGGGCAAATGCATGGCAGATGCAGTATAATGTGGATAAATGTGAGGTTATCCACTTTGGTGGCAAAAACAGGAAAGTAGATTATTATCTGAATGGTGGCCGATTAGGAAAGGGGGAGATGCAACGAGACCTGGGTGTCATGGTACACCAGTCATTAAAAGTAGGCATGCATGTGCAGCAGGCAGTGAAGAAGGCGAATGGTATGTTAGCATTCATAGCAAAAGGATTTGAGTATAGGAGCAGGGAGGTTCTACTGCAGTTGTACAGGGTCTTGGTGAGACCACACCTGGAGTATTGCGTACAGTTTTGGTCTCCTAATCTGAGGAAAGACATCCTTGCCATAGAGGGAGTACAGAGAAGGTTCACCAGACTGATTCCTGGGATGTCAAGACTTTCATACGAAGAAAGATTGGATAGACTCGGTTTATACTCGCTAGAATTTAGAAGATTGAGGGGGGATCTTATAGAAACTTACAAAATTCTTAAGGGGTTGGACAGGCTAGATGCAGGAAGATTGTTCCCGATGTTGGGGAAGTCCAGAACAAGGGGTCACAGTTTAAGGATAAGGGGGAAATCTTTTAGGACCGAGATGAGGAAAACTTTTTTCACACAGAGAGTGGTGAATCTCTGGAATTCTCTCCCGCAGAAGGTAGTTGAGGCCAGTTCATTAGCTATATTTAAGAGGGAGTTAGATGTGGCCCTTGTGGCTAAAGGGATCAGGGGGTATGGAGAGAAGGCAGGTACAGGATACTGAGTTGGATGATCAGCCATGATCATATTGAATGGCGGTGCAGGCTCGAAGGGCCGAATGGCCTACTCCTGCACCTATTTTCTATGTATCTATGTTTCTATATGCACGTGCCCAGTTATGAGAGTTATAAAATAATTGCTCGGTTTAATACAATTTCAATTTGCAGTTACAGCACAGACCTGGAGAGAAGTGGCGAGCATCTCTGAAGATCCCATGATTCACGGTGATGCATGAATTGCAAGAGACTGCTGAAACTTTACCTGTCCTTATATCTTCAGATAAAAAGCTCTCTGGTGTACAATTGATTCTCTGTGGCAGCACAGACAGGAACAGGTCATAAAGCAATGGACTAAACTGCTTCATTCAGTGAGTGCAAACCCCACTCTCACTTTATACAACTCCGTCATAAGCTTTTGGTTGCATATGTAGCCTGATTCAGAATGCAGCATGCATAACCATTGCTTTGTACTCTATCATAATAATAGCATAAACAATAGATACCTGAGAGGTGTCATAGCTACTAACGTCATTGAGCGCTTTGAATGGTCATTATCCATTGAAAGCAAAGTTCTGATGCTTTAACATAGTCGTCTGGGACACCAGGTCAGATGACAGCCTGAATTGCATCCTCCCATTTATTATTACTCGGCTTGGAGTCACAAAGATTACTTTTCCCAGTTCTCGACTCCACACAACCTGTTTCCCAAGATCCAGAGGCAGGAGAGCTCTGCAAGACTTGTAGCTTTGGCCAATGCTTGCTTCATGATGTTGATTTCCATCCACCCTAGTCACCCCCCCCCCCCCCCTCCGTTCCCCAGCTGATTCCCCCTTTGGACTCTCTACTCCTTTCTTGAACAGAGGTCAAACCAACCCACAATATCCACCTCTCACTTCTCCATTGCTGCGTTTGTTCTCAGATTGAATGGGAACTTCTCCTTTGACTTCACTCACTTCCTTCCAATGAACGGGGCAGTGTGAGGAGCCCCAGCTAAGCTTGTCACTTTGTGATTTATGTGGAAGCTTTGCCCACTCCTACTCCCCCCCCCCTTCGTGTTTATATCCCAAAGATTCATTGACTGACACCTCAACACAGTCTGGGTGATCACTTGTGTAACATCTCCACTCAGTCCTCAGAGGTGACCCCGAGCTGACCCTGAGCTTCTGGACTCGAGACACTTTGAGTCTTCATCCTCCTTGAGCCTCGGTCTCCAGCTAATGCTCAATGGACGCTTGAACAGTAGCATCTGACCTTCCCACTCAGCGCAATACAACCTTCAAACTACAACTCCACACCATGAAGGTTCTGCAATCTCCTTCAATGTTCCCTCCAGCCTGGGATAATTTTTCTTCATTTGCCCCATTACCATCTCCTTTCACCGTACAACATCACCAGTTAAGTGTTTTAAACCCTCTGCCATCCAGCCAAACACAAAGCTCCCCTTTCATTTCTCTTTTCCTTTCTCCTCATCTGACTTTCATGCAGTTCTGATGAAAGTTCATTGACCTATAATGTTAACGAATTCTCTCTCCACAAACGCTGCCTGATTTACGGAGCATTTCTAGTATTTGATGTTTAAACTTTCTAATAATGGAAGTGAAACACATTTCAGTCAGCTAGTTCTGGCAAACACCCCCTGCCCTGTGCAATAGACACTTCCTTCTCTATTACAAAATTTGTCAACAATGTAAAGCCTCTCCATTCGGTTACCAATGTTGCTGTAACACAGTAAACTCCTCTTCCTCTGTTACTGTGAACTCTATTTCTCTACGTTCCAACACCACAACCTCTAGTTCTGCAGCTAAGATACTCAACAGATCGAGACCCTTCTTCAAACGGTCTGAAGAAGGGTCTCGACCCAAATCGTCACCTATTCCTTTACTCCAGAGATGCTATCTGACCCGCCTAGTTACTCCAGCTTTTTGTGTCTATCTTCAGTTTAAACCAGCCTCTGTAGTTCCTACACAAGATTCTCAACATCTATTTCTTTCCTCCACCCACCTCATTTATCAGTCATTTAATCTTGTAGAAAGAAGCATGCAATGGGACAGAACTAATGCCCCTGTCCCACTTAGGAAACCTGAACGGAAACCTCTGGAGACTTTGCGCCCCACCCAAGGTTTCCGTGCAGTTCCCGGAGGTTGCAGGTGGTTGCCGGAGGTTGCAGGTAGTGGAAGCAGGTAGGAAGACTGACAAAAACCTCCGGAAACCTCTGGGAACCGCACGGAAACCTTGGGTGGGGCGCAAAGTCTCCAGACGTTTCCGTTCAGGTTTCCTAAATGGGACAGGGGCATGAGCAATCTGTGGGCATGGGGTCGGATGAAGGCTTTGTGATTCTGCACTTTCACTGAGGAATGGTGGTGGATGGTCAATCACTGGGAGGAGGAAGCCCAAGAATATCCCCTTCATCAACAACGAAATGACCCGTACGCAAAGGCAAAGCTGAAGCTGAAGGTGGAACCAAATGGATGACTCCTACCAACACAAAGCTGATCTTGAACTTCCTCAGTTCAAGAAAGAACTGGGATTGCTGACTAAAGGAACGTTAATATGATGAGACAACATCCAGGCTGAAGAGATAATGTCTTGTACCCCACAACCAGCAGAACCAGCAAACCCTTTACAAAGCAGTTGCAACACAGATATCGACCTAAACATGTGGAGCATTGTAGGGCAGATCTATTCCAACTAATTATAGCAGTCTGCTCCCTAAGTGGTGCAAGGTGTAATGGGCAGTGATATCAAGTGGTTCTTACTTGTCAATAATCTATTAATCAGTGAACTGGCCAGGACACCTATAGACCCCCATCACCATCTTAATATAAACATGGTGAAAGGGCTCAGTTCCTGAGATGAGGTGAGAGGACTCATTTCAAGAGGGCTTTTAAACAAAAACTGCGATGTAATGTTGAGGCTCTATAAGGCGCTGGTAAGGTCCCATTTGGAATATTGTGAGTAATTTTGGGCACCATATCTGAGGAATGATGCGCTAGCTCTGGCGAGGGTCCAGAGGACATTTACAAGAATGATCTCAGGAATGAGTAGGTTAACCCATGATGAGCGTTTGTCCACACTGGGCCTGTACTCACTGGAGTTTAAAAGAATGAGGGGGACCGCACTGAAACATACAGAATAGTGAAAGGCTTGGATAGAGTGGATGTGGAGAGGATGTTTCCACTAGTGGGAGAGTCTAGGACTAGAGGTCGTAGCCTCAGAATTAAAGGACGTTCGTATAGGAAGGAGATGAGGATACATTTCTTTAGTCAGGGGGTGGTGAATCCGTGGAATTCTTTGCCACAGAAAGCGGTGGAGGCCATGTCAGTGAATATTTTTAAGGCAGAGATAGATTCTTGATTAGTACAGGTGACAGAGGTTATAGGAAGAATGAAGGAGTTAGGAGGCAGAGGTAGATCAGCCATAATTGAATGGCAGAGTAGACTTGATGGCCTGAATGGCCTAATTCTACTCCTATTCCTTATGACTGCTCTGGCCATCAAGGCAGCATCTGACGAACATAGCGCCACAGAGCCCTGGTAAAACTGAACCCAATGTGCATTACTTGTTCATCTACAGGGCGGTTGCAGTCTGAAAAGGCCGATCACAGTGGGTGGTGGAGACAGGTACCATCACAGCATTTAGTGAGGATCTAGACAAGCATTTTGTATCACCAACGCATGTATGACTGTGGACCAAGTGCTGGAGGGGGAATTAGTATACATGGGCACAATGGTGAAGAAAGTTCTTCTGATTTGTAGAGTCATTGTTCTCCTCAAGGCAAGTCAAGACTTGTTTATTGTTATATGTACAAGCACAGTGACGTACAGGTACAATGCAAAACTTGCTGGCTGCAGCATCATAGGCACAAGACTCGAACAACGCTTGAGAAACATAAGTTATACGTAAATTATAAATTCTGCAAGTCAGCAAAAAGAAGAAAAATAAAAAGAGACGTTAGTTCAAAGTATAATTTAAAAAATCTACGGTTGTACAAGAGGCGATTGGTAGCGTTCCGTTTTTGAGGTAAGATTAGGGTCGTGCGGGTTGGTCAAGATAATGACAGTAATTCACAACACAGAAGCTTTTACCCCTACCATGCCTTTCTCTGAAATGATTGCCCATGGATGAGACACACACACACACACACACACACACACACACACACACACACACACACACACACACACACACACACACACACACACACACACACACACACACACACACACACACACACACACACACACACACACACACACACACACGCCCACCTAATCATTCCTAGTGTCGTACATATGTTTCCTTTTTACAAAGTATACACTTTGCTTCTGTGCAATGTTGTTGGATCTGTTTCCACCACCTTCCCCAGATGGCAGGTCAGACAACGGACATTTTCTCCATCTGGGTCTTTTGCCACCTACAATATCTGGTGTGCATCCTCTGCCCACCAACTCTCCTGTCACCAGCAACAGCTCTACCCCTTTCACTCTACCTAAACCCTTCATCATTCTGGCCATGTCTATAGAATTGCCTCTTAATTTTCTCTGCTCTAAAGTGATTAATCCAGCCTAACAAATCCTTCAATCCCCATTCATTCACTTCGCCGAAGGCTTGACTTCCTTCCAAAGGCAAGGAGTTGGAAATAGACACAACATTCGAGCTCAGGGGCTTGATGAAGGGCGGCATGGTGGCGTAGCGGTAGAGTTGCTACCTTACAGCGCCTAGGACCCGGGTTTGATCCTGACAACGGCTGCTTGTGTGTACGGAGTTTGTACGTTCTCCCCGTGACCTGCCTAGGTTTTCTCCGGGATCTCCGGTTTCCTCCCATACTCCAGTGACGTATAGGTCTGTAGGTCAATTGGCTTGGTATAACCGTAAATTGTCCCTAGTGTGTGTAGGATAGTGTTGGTGTACGGGGATCGCTGGTCGGCACGGACTCGGTGGGCTGAAGGGCTTGTTTCTGTGGTGTAGTTCTAAACTAAACTAAAACAAAACTAAAATCAGCTTCAACCAATGACTCACTCGTGGTTCTTGCCAGTGTTGTTTCTGGGTGCCCTTGTGCTGGCGTTAGCCCAGTGAAGGTTAAATACCAGATCTAGATCAGGACCTAGCAAATGAAGATTACATCAGCCATCATCATCCTGTAAGTGTGATTCAGATTGGTCCAAAACTCAGCAGGAGGGAAGAAAATTAGAACTTTCATATATTGGCCCAAATTTATACCGATGTTCCTCATCTCTGTTGATTGCATGCCCTTTCTCTGTGGCCTTAAATGGAATAATATTGAACAAAGATCGTACATCTCCAGGGCGTCCAATGTACTGCACAGTCAATGAGGCAACAAGTAAAATATCAGTACTCTTGTCACGAAGGCCGCATGGCAACACTATTCCAAACATTACTGAGTTATTCTATTTTTATGGTGTTTACTGAGAGATAAATGTTGTTCATGACTTTGTTTCGACCTTCAGCGGGGTCATCCTTATTTTGGGAAAGGGCCCATGTAAATGAAAGGTTTTTTTTCATTTCCTTCTGCTCTTCTTCCGAGGTTCATCAGATAGTATCGCAGGCACTTGAAGAGAAGTAAACAGAGTGTCGGTTTCATGCCGCGGCCAAAAGCAACATCCTGACGAGTGAGGCACTGTTGCAGCGAACTGTCTCATCCTGAAAACATTCCAGCAGCACCCGATGCTGTGCTCTGGAGCAACTGGGTTATTGCTGGGCCACACTGACATAACTGGTTCATTAATATCAGGGCTAACGTGACACAATAAAGCCGCATTTAAAATAACTTATATAATATGATCCGATAAAATTTTATTCATCCCAGGAGGGAAATTGATATGCCAACAGTCATAAAAACACAAAATACATGAACCATGGGGATGTGCAAAGATTGAGGAAGGGGGGGGGCAGGGGGAGGGGAGTCAGTCTCAGTCTATCCCATGACAGAAGGGGAAGAAGTTGTACAGTTTGAACTATGGCCTATGTAAATACTTTTCACGTTTTCCTTACCCTCTTCCTTGTTTCTGAATTAAGGCTCAGTGGGTCAAGCAGCATAGGTGGAAGGAATGGATAGGTGACATTTTGGGGGTGGAACACTTCTTCAGACTGATTGTAGTGGATGGGAAAAGGCTGGAAAAGAGGTGGGGCTGGGCCAAAGCCTGGCAACTGATGCCTGTAGGTGGATGGAGGTGAGGGAGGTTGGATTGCCAGATTGGTGGACAAAGGCTACAGATAGAGGCTAAAGGAGTCAAAAGGATGTCGGATAAGGAGAGAAGAGTGAGAAAACGAGAGGGAGGGATATAAGTGGAAGGGGACAGTGAGGGGTTTGGGGAGAAGAGTGGAATCGTGGGAGAAATGAGTGCGGAGGCATAGGAAAGTGAGAGGGGGAAGGGCGGGTCACTTAAAATTGGAGAATTCATTGTTCATACCTTTGGGTTGTAAACCACCCAAGCAGAATACGAGGTGCTGTTCCTCCAGTTTGTGCATGGCCTCACTCTGGCAATGGAGGCCAAAGACAGAAAGGTCAGAAGGAAGCAATTCGGCCACTGAGCTCCAGGTGAGAAAATCCCTTCAGTCAGTCCCACTCCCAGTCTCATTATGCCCCTGTAGTTGATTAATTTATTCCCTACCACATACCCCTCACCTCCCCTTGACCTTCTCTCCACTTGCCCACACTCGGGCCAGTTTATTATCCTCCGTCATTGTTATTAGCAGGTGTGAGATTCTTCACTATTTCAATGCATTGTTCCACTGTGATGTGGCCAGCCGTCAATCCCTGATATGGATGAAGAATCTAATCTAGAATTTCTGAGGCTGTAAGAGCATTTTTTTTAAATGTCTTCATTTTTCAGGAACTGGAGATCACAGTTCCTGAAAATTGAATACATTTTTTTAAAAGGTTAGTGGCTTGTCCTGCATGTATGTATGGGCTGCTTCATTTCCTGAGTAGTTGTGAATGGACATGTGCTCCCATTAATAGACATCCATAGTTCTGACCCTACGGTGGACAGAAGGCCCTTGATAGAGCAGCTGAAGATAGTTGGGCTGAGGATCTCTTGCGTTGACCTCTTGGGACAGGGATAATTGGGCATCCAACTCACTTCTTTTCTGTGCGGTAGAACTCCCAACCATTTTCCCAGATGGCCGTGGACTTCAGTGTTACCAAGGGCTCCTCGATGCCGCACTCGATCAAATGTCGCCTTGATATCAAGGGCAGTCTCTCTTGCCTCGTCTCTGGAGTTCCCTGTTGTGGGTCTGGAGTATCGGTGAGTACATTACTGGAAGCAAACGCCATTTGACGGTCTTGTTGATGGCACCTTTCATCCCCTTGTTGAAGGTTGAAAGTGAGACTTTCGTGGTAATGGGCTGCACTGTATTTGTCCTGCTCTCTGTCTATACAACATACCTGGGCAATTTTCCACGTTGTCAGTCAGTTACCAATGTTGAAAGCACACAGCGCTACGGGAGCCTCATTAAATAACTTGCTTCCCCTCTCTAATTGTTTTTATAGGAATCGAGATGACATAAGACCTAATTATATAATATACCCATGGTAAATTGTGTTCATCAAATGAAGTGAGCACTTACATTTTTGGTCAATGATCAGAGCCGTTCAGAACTACTACTATCCATCATAATGATGTGTGAATTAAACTGACACAGGATATTAAATGGTTTCACCTTTCAGTGCCATCTGGGAAGCGAGTTGATTAAAGAGCTTGGTGTCTCACCAACACAAAGATAGGATGACATCAATATGTCAGGAGCAGTCCCCATGTTTAATAGAGTTCACTGGCCTCACACTAACTTTTGAGGCATCTTGCTAATGGTTTAAGGAGGGGCAAGGTAAACTGTGGACTCTGTTTGCATTGTCCTGGGCAACGGGAACTGAACCAAATAAAAGACCTCATATTCCGCCTGGGTAGACTGCGGCCGGCGGGCATGAACATTGAATTCTTCCAATTTTGCTAGCCCTTGCTGTCTCCTCCCCTTCCTTAACCCTCGAGCTGTCTCCTCCCATCCCCCCGCCCTCGGGCTCCTCCTCCTCCCCTTTTTCATTCCTTCTCCCCCCCACCCCCTATCAGTCTGAAGCCCGAAACGTCACCTATTTCCTTCGCTCCATAGATGCTGCTGCACCCGCTGAGTTTCTCCAGCATTTTTGTGTACCTTCGATTTTCCAGCATCTGCAGTTCCTTCTTGAACCATTTTATCTTTGTTCACAGCCATGAGATGGAGACTGTTGGCCATGCAGTCCAGCCATTCATTAAACTCCACTCCCGCAGTCAGTGAGTTCTTCTGACTGCATGTTACAGCAACTATATTTACCATGGCAGCACAAACAATACAGGGCAGAGAATCAGCTCAGTTATTACATTGCACCCTGGAATGGGACTAAAACTGGGAGCTTTTGGTCCCCCAGGCAAGAATATTACCATTGCCTGCCGGCTGCCCATGAAAGGTGGAGTGAACGCCTGGAGGAACATAGGGATAACATTGAAATCAAACACCAGTGAAAAAGAGATATGAAGTGATGTTTGTGTGACTGCCTTCCAAAGTCGGGGTGGAAGCCCAAAGTTCAGCAGACTCTGCTTCCACTGTTCCCTGTCACAACATCAACAACTCTGGATGTTGACTAGGCTGTGCGGAGAGCGTATAGGAAGGGGCTGCAGGGATCGTCGGCCTTCTCTCTCACATCAGCTCGTCCAGCTCTCCAAGGCTGTATCGGAGCATGGTACAATGTGGTACCTTCGCACGAGACCCTGGGTAGCCTCTCAGTTTAATATTACAGTATCTTCTGGAGGTAGGTGAAATCTTGGTTAACCTCCATCAATGTGACAGCACCAACATAAGCGAATCCTCGATAACTGTGACCTACTGCAAGGTGTCAAGTGGCTGTTACTATCACCTGCGTAATTCATCAGCATGGTCTGTGTTGGACAAGCAACTTTATAGATACTGGGCCAAAGTCAAAGAGCATCAGTGGAGGGGATGGACAGAGGATGTTTCAGGTTGGGAACTTCCTTCAGACTTCCGACTTAATATTTTGCTCAAAATTCCAACATCTACAGATTCTCCTGTCCGTATAAACACAAGATTGCAAAGTAATCTTTTCAAGGTCCTCTCGGCCCCCTCCTCGACCTGTCCAGAGCACGAGGTGCCAACCCCAACAACACTATGTCTCTGCAGAGTATGAGCAAGCTCCACTTGTTGGGAACAAAGCATGGCACCTGTTTTCCAGCAGACTAGACAGGATGACAAAGACACGAGTCACAAACAAGTGTGTTGGACAGGACAAGGGCCTGGTGTCATGGGGATAGACAGTTGGAGGTGACATCAAGTCACATAATAGACTAAGGCATCCTATTAAAAGCTTTTGCCTTTCACTTTGATCTCCTGCCTCTTGAAGAGGACACTGCTGGATAAGTCACTTTTCTCAAAATCTGATGGCTCGCTGTTTCATGTTCTCCCCAGTTCCATGAAGTGCTATTGTTGAAGTTGACACTTGAGACGTTGTCAGGAGAATGCAAAGCCCTGGCTGAGCCCTGCCTTTGAACGCCGCCTCTCCACTTGAGCAGCTGGCTGTTACAGGCCGAAACCTACTCAATTCCAGTTAGAGTGCAGAGGAGAAACCCCGCAAACATCCTGTCACAGGGCCGGCGTACCCGTGTCCAGCCCACACACTGCAGCACCGTCGCATAAAACAATGCATCTGACCTCCCACAGACTCCAGGACCAGTCCACTATTGTCCCAAACCAAGACAGATGCATTTGGCATCCGAGTCCTCAGCTTCCAGCAGCCATGCTGGACACGTCTCATGTATCAGATTCACATCCTGCAACCAGTTTGTTTTCCCTGGTTAAATAACAATTGAATATTATGCTTAATAACATTGATTCATACATACATTTTTAATCATTAACAAAATTTTGATTAATGTTAATAAATTATTCATATGTTTTTTTTGTAACACCTGATTAAAGTGTTTTTAAATTGATTTTGAAAGTTATCTTCAATGATTTTAATGATCCATCTCTCTCCTTTCATGAGCCCCATGTGCTTTCTCCCAAGGACATCCCTGTCTGCTGTGAGGGAGAGCTGGTGCAAGGAGTTTCGAGCTGGATTGAGTTTATAGGTTGAGACAGATTAGTACAGCCACGAAGATTATGTGGGAGGCAAATGCGAGGTGAGGGCTGGGTCAAACACTATCGACCTCACCATTAAAGCATGTTTAGTTTAGCTTAGAGCTACAGCATGGAAACAGGCCCTTTAAGCCACTGAGACCATCGATCATCCGTTCACACCCGTTCTATGTTATCCCACTTTCGCATCCACTTCTTACACACTGTGGGCAATTCAGAGTCCAACAAACTTATAAACCCACACATCTTTGGGACGTAAGAGGAAACCAGAGCACCCAGAGGAAATCCACACGGTCACAGGAAGAATGTGCAAACTCCACACAGGCAGCAACTGAGATTAGGATTGAACCTGGGTCTCTGGCGCTGTGAGGTAACAGCTCTGCCAGCCAATGCCAGATAATTCCAAAAGATAATTCCTGAAACCAGTCTTGATTCCACAACTAATCCAAGGAATATGCTCAGTAAATATCACAAAGACATTTCTGAGTTGGCTGGTTGGGCCATTGTGGGACCTGCAAACTCTGACACCGATGGGGCAAGAGGTGGCTGATGGTAGTTTGTGAGGTAGCCTCATGATCTGCCTTTTCCACCACTTACACGGGGGTTTATGGTCTCCCAATGCACGACCATGAGATTCCCAACAACATCCCGAATGCTCCTTCTCCACTTTGTCATGGGTCAGAGATTCCCAGGAATCAGTGGAGATGATACACTTCCACAAGAAAGCAGAACACAAATTTGTGTCCTTTCCTCCGACTGCCTGATAATCCCTTCCCATCACTTCTTCTTCTTTTTGTGTCCACCTTGTTGCAAATGTTGACCTCATTGTCATTGTCCGTCTTGAGAAGGATGCAAGCTTCCGGCGACAATCAGTGCAAGTGATCACTTGTCACAATCCAATGACTGGGTTCAGATTAGAGCGTCTGTTTCTGGAGTCTGCTGGAACAATATCTCATCTGTTCATGTTCGAGGAGCAGAATTAGGCCATTCGGCCCATCAAATCTACTATGCCATTCATTCTTGACTGATCTATCTTTCCCTCTCAACTTCATTCTCCTGCCTTTGTCCCAAAACCCCCGACATCCTTACTAATCAAGAAGCCGTCAATCTCTACCATAAAAATATCCATTGACTTGGCCTGCACAGCCATCTGTGGATATGAATTCCACAGATTCACCACCCTCTGACAAAATAAATTCCGTCGCATGTCCTGCCCACTCAGGCTACCTGGAGCTTGAATACTGGAGATGTTGTCCTGAGAGCGGTCACTGTTGTTTCACTTATCTTTCCAGTGAAGTCTGGAGGATTTTGTGTAGACTGTTGTTAGTATTGAGACACCAGCAGTAGATAGTCCAGCATGTAAGGGAGCAGGAATGTCAGCTGCCCATTAGATTACATGTCTTGTGCAAGATCTGAATCCTTGATCTTCAAATGCCCTTTTCTTCAATGAACCAGTGGGTGTGCTGGCAGCAGTGGTCCATCATCAATGCCTGCCCTTGTTGAGTGGTGGATCCTGAGATTTGGGAAGTGGTCCACAGACTCTTATTGTCAGAGGCTGCTAAATCATAGAGCTTTTATATCACGGAATGAAGGTGCTCGGCCCACTGAGTCTGAACTGGCCCCTTGCGGACCAAATTCTGATGGACAAATTCTGATGGACATAATGGACACTCAAGGGGCTGTCCCACTTGGGCGACTTAATTGGCGAGTTTTGAAGAGTTTGAAAAAATGACATGTTGAACACCTCCTTCGACTATGTTGGAGACCAGCTTCGACTAGCTACGACTAGCAATGACTAACTTCGGGAAAATTGGACACCGAATAGTGGAGAGTGAAGACGACCTCCTTCGATCTCCTTCGACCTCCCTTCGACTATGATGAAGACTATCTACAACTACCTTCGATTACCCTCGATTACCTACGACTAACATGCCGACCTACTACGACTAAACCTACGAGTAAAAAAAGGATCGATTTTTTCCATGGCGACCTTTTTTTACTCGCAGGCATTTTCTAACATATTGAAAAAGACGACGCGACCTAGCTGAGGCCTCGAGTATGCGGAGACCACTCTCGAGCATGAAGGAGAGTTACGAAGACCTCCTACGACCCCGTGTCGACCATACTGCGAGTATTAGTCGAGGGCAAACTCTCCAGAACTCAGGTAATAGGTCGCCCAAGTGGGACAGACCTTTATCCTTTCATTAGCATCCACATCCCAAATTAGAGTGAAGAACGAGAGAGCAACCACAACCACAGAGAAAGGTTCCAGCCTGTGAGCATAGAGCGGACCAGAAATAACTGGAGAAATAAATAGCAAATGGGTCACTGAGCAGGTAATGAGAACATTTCAATTTTTAGACAATTAAGGAACAAGCTCAAAGAATGCACACAGGGAATCACTTAGGTGCAGCAAAACCCAGGGTTACTTGCGTAAAAAAAGAAATTAACGTTAAAATAGGACACACGGCAAGTCAAGGACTACTAATGCAAACTGACGGGAAAACCATAGAATTATTAGAAAGTGAGAGGGGGTTTTAAGCAACATAGTAGTCAGTATTACTAAATCTCCGCCATTGAAGGGATCTACAAGGGTAGCTGCCTCAAAAAAGGCAGCCAGCATCATCAGACCCACACCACCCCGGTCACACTCTTATTTCACCCCCGCCATCGGGAAGAGATGGATACAATGGAGATACGATAATGATATTTAAGAGGCTTTTAGATAGGCACACGGATATGCAGGGAATAGAGGGATATGGATCACCTGCAGGCAAAGGAGTTTAGTTTAATTTGGTATTATGCTTAGCACTGATATTGAAAGGGCTGGGAGGACTGTACTATGTTCCATAGTTAGGTTCCTAATCGCTGGGAATATTTTGGAAACAAGATATAATAGTAGCGACTGCAGTAGTTAATTAGATGAAAGTTAAGTTTGCGTTTGCAATTTATGTCCAGAAATGTGTGAGATACACTGCATTAGTGATATACTATATCAGAGTGACAATTTCACACAAGATATTTAACAGATATGAAGCCACTTGACAAAAATCATTCATCAGCATCAGGGGCACATATTCAAGAGGTGTTTTGTTTATATTGTAGTGTTGTAGTTGAGAGGACTGGAAATTGAGTAGATTCACATTTGGTTAAATTATTGACTGTTTAATTATTTGATGTGATAAATAATTCATAACTTGTTCAATATTACATTGAATCTGAATAGTTGTTTAATAGAATAATTTAGCATCATGTTCTTATGGGGTTTTTTCATAACTTTTTTCTGGAGAAGCACTGAAGTATAATGGGTTCATTTATATCTTTAAGACAAATAGTGTGACTCATGATTCATTATTGTACCAGCCACTGCTGAGAATTGTTTGCTGTTCAGCTTCTGTAAAGGCATCTTGCAACCTTCTGGAATGAAGAGTATATTCTCCAACTAATGTAAACTACCCTCTCATTGTTTCCCATTATCATGGCTCTCTCCCACCCAGTTTCTTTAAAATGCATTGCTAATATTGAGTTGACATTGTCAAGCTAGGATTAGGGTTGTGAAGGTTGGTTGAAGATTTCCTGATAACTTTAGGAAAGTAGCTGTGGCTGAAGTTGGTGTATGGAACTTTCAGTGCCTCATGCCCAATGCAGTGAAGAGGGTTCATGGCCTGGACGACAGGGGATTCTTGATTATAGATGCCTCCTTCTTGAGGTAACAGATGGGGAAGAGGGCAGGGTCCGTGATGGACCTGGGCCGAGTCCACCACTTTCTGCAGCCTCTTGCATTGCTGTATGTTGGAATTGCCATACACCCCATGATGCAACCAACCGCGATACTTTCCACAACACACCGTACGCTTAGGGTGGCACGGTGGCGCAGCGGTAAAGTTGCTGCCTTACAGTGCCAGGGAACCGGGTTCGATCCTGACTAGGGCTGTTGTACAGAGTTTGTATGCTTCCCCCCTTGACCACATGGGTTTTCTCCGAGATCTTCGGTTTCCTCCCACACTCCAAAGACATACAGGTTTGTAGGTTAATTGGCTTGGCATAAATGTCAATTGTCCCTAATGTGTGAAGGATAGTGTTAAGGGCCTGTCCCACTTGGCCGTCATTTACACGACAGACCGGTAGTGACTGACGCGCGACGGTCAGCTGTCTGGAGCGCGTGACGTCATTTGAATACCCGGTTTATGATATTTATGGTGATTTTCTAAAATGCTCCAGTTTCTTGAGTGGTGCTAGCAATTGGAAAAACTGCAGATGTAATGCCCCTATTCAAAAAAAGAGGTGAATGAAAAGTAGCAAGCTACAGACCAAATTAATCTGTGGGAAGGAACTGCAGATGCTGGTTTAAATTGAAGATAGACACAAGTGCAGGAGTAACTCAGCGGCATCTCTGGAGAGAAGGAATGGATGATGATTAATTCTGAAGAAATGTCACCCATTCGGCCCGAAACGTCATCCTGTCCCACTTGGCCGTCATTTACGCGACAGGCCAATGGCGCGCGAAGATTTCGTACAGGACGAAATCCTGGCGCGCTGTGCGATACCGCGCGCAACTCCACACTCCTCCACGCCACTCCATGCGCCCGTCCCGCGCTACCCACATGCTACCAGGTCGCGTAAATGGCATGCAAATGGCGGCCAAGTGGGACAGGCCCTTTAGTGTGTGGGGATCGTTGGTCGGCGCGGACAGGTGGGCCGAAGGGCCTGTTTGCGCGCTGTGTCTCTAAACCAAACTAAACATCAGTCAGAGTTTGTCGGAGTGCAGGGAGACATATCGAATCGCTTTACACTTCTCAGAGAGTAGATGTGCTGGCACCTTCATCCTGATTACATCTGTGCATTGGGCCCAAGACTTGTCATTCAAGATGTCAATGCCCAGGAATTTGAAGCTGCTAACTCTCTCCACCACCAACTCACCAATGAAATCTGGCGCGTGGTCTCCTCTCTGTCTAGTAAACCTGCTCTGAACTGATTCCACAGCTTTTTGGTGCCAGATATGCAACTGAGCAACCCTTATCCCAAGTGCTAGCAATGGAAACTTGAACTGTTTTAATTTATAGCTGTGGCTCCATTAATAAGTTACGTATGTTAGATTAAACCTTAAAGAAAAAATGAAAGCCTTGGATTCATATGTTTAATTTTAGGTAGTAACATTTTTCTCATTAAATTGTGAAAAGTCTAATTCACCAGAATACTTTCTGAAAACCATCATAACCCTTCTTCGCTGAGAAGCCAACCGTGACAATTATCTCATACACTGGGTCTTGGACTAATCACAGCACATCTAAAAGCAACTCCAGCAGAATTTCCATATCACATTTTATTGAAGCTTGGAGTTATCATACTTTTAAATTAATTCTCAATTATACATGAAATGTTTAAACAACCAAACCTGTCCATTGGTGAATAATGCTCCATGAAACTTAAACATGTCATATTTATTTAGAATTAGAATTTGCATTTAGTATAGAACGCAAGTTACTTGAGTGATTTTCTACACTGTCTACAGTTCTGTACCTTGTGAAATATATTTGTTTGACCCATCATTACAGCATCAGCCATGATATTGTTTCCTAGTCCCAACATTTAAAAAAAAAGCAACCATAAGTCGTCAATAATGAAAATAAACTCTGCAGTCTCCAGGGGTATTAGATGCCTGTGTCATCTATTTACAAATCTTCCCAATTGGTGCATCACCCACTCCCCCCCCTGCCCTTTCCTCGCATCCATGCAATATTTCCAGTGAGTGGAAATCACTGTTTTTGAATCTGCTTTTTAGAGCAGTATGTTCCAGATCATAATCACTCTCTGTGTCTCACTTATCATCTCTTCTTGGTTTGTTTTGCAAGTTAGTCTGTGGATATTCCTCACATTAAACCGTCAAAACCTTTTCCCTTTCTCCCATCGATTCTCCCATCGATCCTCCCCCCCCCCCCCCCCCCCCCCCCCCCCACCCCCCCCACCGCCCCAAGTTTAACCTTCGTAGACCAACAATCGCAAGTTCCTTGCTCTCCTTCCTTGACTGGACCCTTCCGAGAGTGCCCTCAGCAATATATGGGAAGGAATTCCATCTTCCCCTAGGTGAGATCGTCAAAGTTAACTGCAATATTCCACAATATTGTTTCTTAACAATTTACCATCACACCTTGGTGTGCATTCTAAAATATACAAGTATAAAATGCTAGAAGTACTTATCAGTTCCTGCAATATACGTGGAAAATAAAACCAAGTCAACATGTTCACAACATTAGTATATTTGTCATGTTGGGATCTCACGCAGTTTTGTTTTATATCCTTTACAACCTATCAGTCAGCTCCAAAGGTTAATGTGGAAACAAGGAACTGTAGATGCTGGTTCACACAAGAAGAAGCAGAGTGCTGGAGTAGCTCAGCGGGTCAGGCAGCATTTCAGGTGAACATGGAAAGGCGATATTTTCGATTGGGACCTTTCTTCAGATCGATTGCAGGGGGTGGGGGAGGAGAAAGCTGGAACAGAGGAGTGGCAGGACAAAGCCTGGCAAATAATAGGTCGGCATAGGTGAGGAGTGTTATTAGTGTTGATAGGCAGAAGGTTGAACAAAGGACAGAGATGAAAAGGCAGAAGGTGGGAGACAAAGGGATTGAAGAGTTGTGAATTGTGAAGCTAGAGGAAGGAATGTAGGTGGAAGGAGAGTGGGATGAGAGAAATGGGAGCACACTCAACCCACACTCAAAATATTACAGTGTCCCCTTTAGTGGACCCCAACAAAGTTAACACAGGCCAAATGCAGCCCACAGACAATCACTGGTCATCGCTGAGGTGAAGGCGTGAGGTCCTGGGAATAAATAGGAAAATGGGAATGTTGCCAACTTCTTTCTGGGAACCAAAATAAGTTGTTGATACAAAACCAAGGCCAATGTCGAGTATGGAGGAAAATGTAAAATGGATTCAGGAGGTTGCAAACAAGCAGAGTGAGTGAGGAAATACATGATAGAAAGACTAGAATGTGGAAATATGCTTTAGTTTATTTTATTTTAGAGAGATGGCGCAGAAACAGGCCCTTCAGCCGGCCAGCGATCCCCGCACATTAACACAAGCCGACACAAGCCAGAGACAATTTACACTTATACCAAGTATACAAACCCAAGCCAATTAACCTACCTGTACGTCTTTGGAGTGTGGAAGGAAAACCAAAGATCTCGGAGAAAACTCACGTGGTCACAGGGAGAACGTACAAACTCTGTACAAACAGCACCCGTAGTCGGGATCGAACCCAAGTCTCTGGTGCTGTAAGGCAGCAACTCAACCGATGTGCCACCCGTACTTTAATGCACATAACAGAAAGGGGAAGGGAATTTTTAAGAGGTGGCAGATTGGGCAGTGTTGATGTCCAAAGGGATTTCCCTTTTATACAAATCACCAAAAGCTAACTTACAGGTGAAGCAAGCAGTGAGGAAGGCAAATGGTTTGTTGGCCCTTCCTTTGAGATGATTTAAGTGCAAAGGTAAAGACACATTCTGCAATGAGGTGGGTGCTTGGTGAGTAGTTTGGAGGTTTGCTGTAAAAAAGGAGATTGCATAGACAAGGCCCGTGTTCACTACGATTTAGAAGAATGAGAAGAGATCTCATGGAAACATAAAATTATTCCAGGGTTCGAATGCAGAGAAGGTGCGTGTCCTGGCTGAGCAGCCTTGAACCAAGGACCATCGCTTGAGATTTGGAGGTTAAATTCATAAGTTTTAGGAGCAGAATAAGGCCATCAAGTCTACTCTGCCATTCAATTGCAACTGATCTATCTTTCCCTCTCAACCCCATTCTCCTGCCTCCTCCCCATAATCCCTGACACCTTTACTAATGATAAATTATTACAAATGATAAAAGCCCTTATAAAAGTGATAAGCAATTTAGGACAGAGTTGTGGAGGAATGTCTTCACTCTGAGGGTGGGGAACCTAGGAATTCTCCACTCCTGAAGACCATGGAGTCTCAGTCATTATGTTCATTCAGAATAGGGATGGATAGATTTCCAATTCTGGGAATCAAGGGAAATGGGGATATGGCAGGAAAATAAAACTGGTGTCAAAGACCAGCCTTGATCAAAAGGCCAAAGGCCTATTCCTCCTCCTACTTCTTATATTCACTGGGGCTGTTGCTTCACAGATAGCTTCACATAGCAGAGAGCTCACAGATAACCTCTGACTAATTAGCACGCAACAAAAGGTTTCCACTGTACCTCGGTACACGTGACAATAAACTAAACTCAAACTCGACTACATCAATCCTGCCCCATGATTCCTTCTTTGAAAAATGGAAAAAAAGGTTGTTTTAGTTCTCTCTTTTGAAATTCACTGGTCAGAGAGAGGGTGGAAAAGTAAAATCCTTTTTTCTCTACCTTGCCTGAAGTCTAATGACATTAATTGAAATTGGTCCCTTTCATAAGAATGAGGAGGAAGAGAAAACTGTTCTTAAAGGATGATTCCCATTCCCCTAGCTTTGTACGGAGTTACATTGACCTCAGTAATTATTGATCCAAGCACTTTAGGTTATAATTTATGGGTTTTAAAGCCAAATTTGGCAGCATTCCTAGAATTCCTCTGTTTAATTACATTAATTTCATATTTAATTGCAGCCACCACTAAATCTCCTCAGTACCTCAGAAGGTCTTTTGGTGTTAAAATTATAGGCATAGTTTCAAAGGTAATGCATTGAACACATGTTATGACAAAATTACACAGCCTTCTAATCCCATGTCGTGATTCATTATGATGAATATTAGACATTACTAGGAGCTGTTATGCAAAAGTTATTTTGCCTGAGCAATTAATTTATAAATATCCTTGTAAGGGTTACATCGAATGCAAAACATAAATAACGTTATTTTTCATGACCATCACAGAATACATGATCGTTGAAGTCGTGTCTCTAATCAGGGTGAAAAAGGTGCCATCTCAGATACTGAAGTTTGTCTTGACCAGAAATAAACAACTGCAGATGCTGAAAACCTGAAATAAAGACACTGGGAGAGGCTTGGATTGTTATATATGGAATGTTAGAGGTTGTTTGCAGACCTATTAGAAGTATATAAAATGATGGGAGGCATAGATAGGGTAGACAGAATCTTTTTCCCAGGATAAAAAAAATCAAATACTAGAGGCCTTAGCTTGAAGGTGAGAGGGGAAAAGTGTAAAGGAGATGTGCAGGGCAAGTGTTTTTACAGAGAGGATGGTGGGTGCCTGGAATGTGCTGTCAAGGGTGGTGGTTGAAGCTGGGGTGCACTCAGACATCTGGGCGAGAGGCGCTAATCCCTGGAATGGACCTTTTTAGTTTATCATTATTATTGTCACATGTACCGAGGTACAGTGAAAAGCTCAGCGGAACAGGCAGCATCTCTGGAGAGAAGGAATGGGTGACGTTACGGGTCGAGACCCTTCTTCACACTCTGAATCTTCAGTCTTGAGACTTCTTCGGAGTGTGAAGAAGGGTCTTGACCCGAAACGTCACCCATTCCTTCTCTCCGGAGATGCCGCCTGTCCCGTTGAGTTACTCCAGCATATTATGTCTACCTTCAATTTAAACCAGCATCTGCAGTTCTCTCCGACACATACAGTGAAAAGCCTTTTATGTTGCGTGTAATCAAGTCAGCTAAATGACTATATATGATTACAATGTGTGGGAAGGCACTGCAGATGCTGGTTTAAACCGAAGATAGACACAAAAAGCTGGAGTTACTCAGCGGGACAGGCAGCAACTCTGGAGAGAAGGAATGGGTGGCGTCTCAGGTCGAAACCATTACAATCAAGCATCCACAGTGTACAGATACCGGTTAAAGTGAATAACATTTAGTACAATGATACAATGATGATACAATGATGATACAATTTATTTGTTGTCATTTGAACCTCATTGAGGTTCAAACGAAATTTAGTTTCTGCAGTCATACACACAAGTAGAAGAACCAAGACACAACACAATTTACACAAACATCCATCACAGTGAATCTCCTCCTCACTGTGATGGAAGGCAAAGTCTTATCTCTCTCTTATCTAGTGGAAGATAAAGTCCAGTAAAGTCCAATTAAAGATAGTTTGATGGTCTATTGGGGAGATGGGAGGTCAGGACTGCTCTCTAGTTGTGAAAAGACGGTTTGGTTGCCTGATAACAGGTGGGAAGAAACTGCCCACACCTGCTGGTTCCAAGGCAGGAGAGCTTACACTGAGCCAAGAGCAGCAGAAAACTCACAGTTAAGTTTAGTCCAAAACTTAGCAAGTCACAGCCAAGATTTTTTCACTTCTAATTGATCCACAGTAGTTCCCGGGAGAGCCCTAGAGGATAGTGCATAAAGCTGGCTGATGTGATGAAATTGAATCAACACAAGATTGAATTGAGGCACTCCATGGTAATTACTATTTCTATAAATATCAAGTTAGTTTCTCAAACTGTATAACCTTTCCAGCAGAACCACACAACATTCACCCTCTAGAAGGAGAAGAGGAGGGAAGAGACTGCAGCCCTAAGACTTTTGCCTCCATCACAGTGAGGAGATGTTGGGTGGACTCACTGTGGTGGATGTTAATATGTGTTTATTGTTGTTTTTTTATTGTATTGTATTGTATGTATGACTGCTTCAATTTCGTTCAGACTTCGATCTGGATGACAATAAAAGGCTATCTTATCTTATCTTATCTTATTTCAGCAGAGAAAATCTGATGGGGTGAATTCTCCTCCTTCTGAGACTTGTGGTAAAACTCGACCCCAACTTGAGAGGGTGTTCAGTGGCCACATGCATCACACTATATTGCCACAGTTTGCAGCTGAAATATGCCGGGTGAATTACTTTCTTAAAGGTTTTAGAATAAAGATTTTGATCCAAATGTACTCGCTTCTTCCAGCCATTCATTGGTATATTATCATCACAAGTACCAAGCTAGAATGGGAAGCTTTTGTTTGCATGCTATCCAAGTAAATCAAATCCTACCGAATGGCCTCCTCCTGCACCTTGGTTCTTGGTTTCTTGGTCCTCCAAAATATTCCAAATGGAATTTAAACTGGAGGTGGTGAAGGGAGGGCTTAAGCCAGAAAGGGTTATTGGGAAGAAAGAGCTACTTTAAATTTAGTTGCATCTGGTTGGGTAATTATAGTTGGGTGGAGATTATTCCATGCTTTAATTGTGCGGGGGAAGAACGAATTGCTGTATACATCTGTCTTTGTAGCTGGGATCACAAATTGGATCGAATGCCCTCGTCTGATCCTAATTGGTTTGGGTTTGGTGTAGGTCTTGTAATCTATGTCGAGCTGACCATTTAACATTTTGTAAAAACAGGTCAAACGGTGAGCTTCACGTCTGTCTTGGAGAGGGTTCCACCCCAGAGAATTCAGAAGTTTGGTGACACTCGCTTCTCCGATTAGTACCTACTTTCTAAAAGTACTAAAACTTGTAGAGTGAGCACAATAAGATCAAGAATCTGGTCATCACACTGTTGGCCGCGTTTCCAATATTATAGCAGAGATGACGCAACTAAAGTACTTTATTGGCTGTCAAGTTTATTGGGCATTATGAACAAGGCTTTGTATACCACAGCCTTTATTTCCTTCTGAACTTGAAGGGTGATCAATCATTCAACACAGCACATCATTCTTCACAGCTTTAGCATTGACCACAACGCAAGAACAATTTGGATGCAACTGATTATACTGAATAATATTTTTCTGTCTGGAACAAACAATCCATAATGCAGACAGCTGCATTTCCACTTCGTGATGTCAAAAGACTTATGTAAAGCATTAAAGGTGAGCAAAACGTAAACACTAAAAAGCAAAAGCCCAGAATAGGTACATGGAGCAGGGGTGTCCTAAGTTCTAAAGCACACTGGATTAAGACACCTGACAGACCTTCACAGTGTGGACAAAAGAGGCCTGACCTGCCCTGTAGGAAGGTGGGCAACCTGGGAATCCAGACACTGAGGCATGGAATGGTTCATGGAAAGGAGTTGGAATAGTTCACCAGAAGAGACTTTGTGGGAAGGATGCATTTTAGAAGGGGCATTAGGAAACGAGTATTTGGGAGCAGGTATTGGAAGGGATCATGGCATTGGGGCAGGAAGATCAATTGGTGCTACACAAGAATATCTCCAGCCGGTAGATTATTTCTGAATAGGTAAAGGGAAAGTCAGTGAATGTAGTAGCATTAGACTTTCAGAACTTCCTGGATGAGATGCCACACAAGTGGTTAAATAAAACCAAATCAGAAGGAGAGGGTTAATGGCATGGATTCAAGGGAGAGGTAGATATAGGGCTAACAGAATCATGGGATATGGGAGAAAGCAGGAATGGGGTACTGATTTTGGATGATCAACCATGATCATATTGAATGGCGGTGCTGGCTCGAAGGGCTGAATGGCCTACACCTATGCCTATTTTCTATGTTTGTATGATTGAAGATCGGTTACAGAAAGTAGAAAGGACATGAAAAGTCAGAAGAAAAGGATCATCGCCAGGGTGGGAGACCGTGACTAGTGATGTCAGAGGGATCAGTGTAGGGACCCGAACCGTTCACAATCTCGAGCAATAACATGGATGATATCACCAAGTGTAAAATATCCATGTTTGCTGATTATATTGACATTGGTTTTTTTTATTGTGACATGGACCAAGATACATTGAAAAACTTTGTTTTGTGTGCTATCTATGCGAATTATACCATGCATAAATACCATCATTCCATACACAAGTACATAAGATTTCTGTTAAATAGTTTACCATTGCAAAACATCCAGCAGGCTATAAAAGAATTGTTTATAGCAACCAGAGTAAATTATTGGAAACCACAAGTTCTACTTGATAATCTTGGTTGGGACCAAGAGGAATATGATTTTAGGTTTGCCTTAAATTTGAGGAAAATTTGTCTCCTGCATAATTTGTCTCCTAAATTTGCTCCTGCATAATAACTGCACATTATGTATAATCATGTCTCTGCAGTATCCAAGCTTGTTTGTGGTGTAAATTTCTACAAATTAAATGGGGCGGTTATTGAGTCATGGGCTCTGTCATGATCGGGGAATGACAATGCTGCAGGACTTGCTTAACTAACACAGAGTCTGCAGAACATCGGTTCTATTGGAAAGACACAAAGTGCTGGAGTAACTCAGTGGGTCAGGCAGCTTCCCTGGGATACTTGGATAGGCGACGTTTCAGGTTGGTATCCTTCTTCAGACTGAAGAGGTCCCGACCCGAAACGTCACCTGGCCATGTCCTCCAGAAATGCAGCCTGACCAGCTGAGTTACTCCAGCATTTGGCATCTTTTTTTCGTAAACCAGCATCTGCAGTTCCTTGTTTCTACATTGGTTCTACTGTAGTTGGAATGAACACATTCTAGTTGGCAGAAATTTAGATCACAAACAAGCTTGGATACTGCAGAGGTTTGTCAGTAATATTAACAGTGCAGAGACAGGGCAAGGATGACTACAGGGGAAGCTGGTGCTGAAACTTCAGCAGAACAACATGAGGGATGTGTGGAGCGGTATGAAGAGCATTACAGGCTACAAGACCAGTGGCCTGGGGAGGGAGAGCAATCAGGACTGGGCCAACAAGCTAAACCCGGTTTTTAATAGATTTGATGGAGGGACCTCTGCCCCTCCTCCACCCTGCTCCCTGACAGGCTCTCCCCTTCAATCCCCCTGGTCCACTTCCTTTCTTAGTCGCTCCTGACCAAAGATCTTACAGCAAGCAAGATAGATCACGCGACGAAAAAGATGTAGTACGGTCATGGGCAGATTCATGGGTAATTTTCTGCCCCATTTCCGTAACCGGCTTCCATCTCAGCACCAAAGATCCCATAGGATACTAGTGCGGAGACGGAAGCCGGTTACGGAAACATCCTCGTCAAAATAAGTTATTTGGTGAAAATCTTCTCCTCATTTTCAGAATTTTAATTTATTAACACAAACTGTTCCCCCGCAATGTTGATTACACTGCGAGTTGGGTCGGGTCGGGTCACGGAAATGTATGAAAAACAGGCCCACGTTCCGTTCCGTTGCGTACTGTGACTGTTCCCGATGTTGGGGACGTCCAGAACAAGGGGTCACAGTTTAAGGATAAGGGGGAAATCTTTTAGGACTGAGATGAGAACATCATTTTTTACACAGAGTGGTGAATCTCTGGAATTCTCTCCCGCAGAAGGTAGTTGAGGCCAGTTCATTGGCTATATTTAAGAGGGAGTTAGATGTGGCCCTTGTGGCTAAAGGGATCAGAGGGTATGGAGAGAAGGCAGGTACAGGATACTGAGTTGGATGATCAGCCATGATCATATTGAATAGCGGTGCAGGCTCGAAGGGCCGAATGGCCTACTCCTGCACCTATTTACTATGTTTCTATGTACTACACGTCAGCCCATTGCATTTAGCAGGAGTGATCTATCTTGCTTCGCTATAGGATCTTTGCTCCTGACCATCAAGGCTGAGCAGGTGAGGAAGGAGCTGAGCAAACTCCGCCCAGGCAAAGCCACGGGTCCCGATGGTGTCAGCCCTGGCTTCCAGTTGTGCGGAGTACTCCAGCATACCTTCAACATGAGCCTGGAGGGGGTTCCTGTGATGTGGAAGACGTCCTGTGTGGTTCCTGCACCAGAGAGGATGCGCCCCAGCTCCTCCAATGACTACAGACCGGTGGCGCTGACTTCACACATCATGAAGTCCCTGGAGAGGCTGGTGTTCACTCACCTGCAACCTCTGGATAAATCCTACCTGGACCCCCTGCAGTTGAGGACACCATCATCCACCTGCTCCATCGTTCCTATGCTCACCTGGATAAGGCGGGAAGCATTGTGAGTCATGTTTTTTACTTCTCGAGTGCTTTTAACACCATCGAACCTACACTGCTAGGGAGCAGACTGATGAAGTGGACGCTACATTAATGTCCTGGATCACTAACTAATTGACTGGATGACCACAATATGCAGGCTATGGAACTGTGTCTCGCACATGGTGGTGAGCAACACAGGGGCCCCTCAGGGAACGTCCTCTCTCCCTTCCTGTTCACCATCTACACCTCGGACCTCAGATATAACCCGGTGCCCTGCCACCTGCAGATGTTTTCAGAAGACTCTGCAATTGTGGGCTGCATCAGTGAGGGGAGGGAAGCTGAATACAGAGGTGTAGTCAATGACTTTGTTGTGTGGTGCGGGCTGAATCACCTGCAGCTCAACACCGACACTAACTAAGGAGTTAGTGTATGGACTGTAGGGTGGGAGGAACACCCCCTGACCCCTGTCTCCATCAATGGTGTGATTGTGCAGTTTACCAAGGAGTACAAATACCTGGCAGTTTACCTGGACAGTAAACTGGACTGGTCCAGGAACGCTGATGCCCTGTACAAGAAGGGACAGAGCCGGCTGGACTTTGTGAGAAGGCTCTGCTCCGTCAACGTCTGCAATAAGATGCTGCAGATGTTCTACCAATCGGTGGTGGCCAGGGCCATCTTCTTCGCTGTCGTGTGCTCGGGCAGCAGGGCGAAGGCTGCAGGACGGCAATAGGATTAACAAACTCATCAAGAAGGCTGACTCAGTCCTGGGGGTGGAGTTGGATTCATATGAGGTGGTCTTGGAGGGGAGGATGCTCCTCAAACTGTGGAGCATCTCGGACAATACAGCTCACCCCCTCCACGACACACTGATCAACCCGAGGAGCACCTTCAGCAACAGACTGGTTCCACCACGATGCAGTACAGAACGCCACAGGAGATCCTTCTTTCCTGTGGCTATCAAACTGTATAACTCCTCCCTTCTGTCGTGGGTAGACTGACCCCCTCCCCAATCCTTTCCACATAACTTGAATTTCACGTTTCATGTATTTTGTGTTTTATCAATTCCATCTTCAGTCCTCCATATCCTACACAGGAACATCACTGTGCAGTTGCAGATGATGCATTCAAGATGCTGGACATAGATTGTGTTCTGGAGTACACCACCTCTTGCTCAGCCTGTTATACAATGCCTCCAGTTGGGAATCTTGGGATAAAGTTCAATTGCATCGTATTGCTACGCTTCACTAGAAGAGCCATTCTGGTAGAGTAAGGTGACCTTGTTCAGCGCCAGTCTGCATCCATGCCTCGTTCTTCAGCTTTGTGTGAACTGCAGTTCTCTTTAAGACCCAGTATTTTTTTTTAAATGAGTCATCCGACTTTAATACTCCTCCTTTATTTTTCCGAAAGATAATTAGTCATTCTTTCACAAGCCCTTCGCCCTGGCAGAGATTAATAGAGCCCTGCCCAACATCACTAACTGGGGAACAGGTCAGGCCACGGTCCAACACTTCTGCAGAGGGCTGGGATTACAGTATATCTCATGTGGCCTGTTGGCCCAGTGGGGGTAAGATTTGAGAGCCTTGGGGGGGAGGAGAGTGGGGAGTCAGTATACCCCATGCCAGAAGGGAGGAGTTGTACAGTTTGATAGCCACAACAAAAACCTTTGGCCACATTTGGTGTACTCTGTGCAGTTCTGGTTGCCCCATTGCAGGAAGGATTTGGAGTGGGTGTAGAAGAGGCTGACCTGATTCATGCCTGGATTAGAGGGCATTAGCTAAAATGAGAAGTCGGACAGATTTAGATTATTTTCTCTATAGCAGAGTTGAGGGAGGACCTGATAAAAGTATGCAAAATTATGAAGCTGATAGGGTATACACAATGGACCATTTCCCCCAGAGTTTAAGAAAGAACTGCAGATGCTGGAAAAATCAACGGTAGACACAAATGCTGGAGAAACTCAGCGGGTGAGGCAGCATCTATGGAGCGAAGGAATAGGTAACGTTTCGGGTGGAGACCTGAAACGTCACCTATTCCTTCGCTCCATAGATGCTGCATCACCCGCTGAATTTTTCCCCAAGAGTGGTTATGTCAAAGACTAGAAGCCACAGCTTTAAGGTCAGAGTTTCAAGGAGATGTACAGGGCAGGTCTTTTCTTCCCCAGAGAGAGATGAGTGCTTGGAACGTGCTGCAGGATGGTGGTGGTGGTGGTGGTGGTGGAAGCAGATATGAAATGGACATTTAAAAGGCTTTTAGATAGGCTCATAAATACGAAGGAATGGAGAGGCATGGTTTATGCACAGAGAGTGGTGAATCTGTGGAATTCTCTGCCACAGAAGGTAGTTGAGGCCAGTTCATTGGCTATATTTAAGAGGGAGTTAGATGTGGCCCTTGTGGCTAAAGGGATCAGGGGGTATGGAGAGAAGGCAGGTGTGGTATACTGAGTTGGATGATCAGCCATGATCATATTGAATGGCGGTGCAGGCTCGAAGGGCCGAATGGCCAACTCCTGCACCTATGTTCTATGTTTCTATGTGCAGGCAGAGGAGATGAATTTAGCATCAAGTTTAATGTAGACATTGTGGGCTGAACAGCCTTGTTCGTGGACCATGCCGCACTGTTTCATGTTCAACGTTTCAGCAATAATTAAAATCAATGGAAGCCGTGGTTTATTTCATTTTGCTCGATTTAATACAACGCCTACACACAAGAAAAAAGCACAAGGTTATAAATTCTGAAGCAACCAATAGACGGTAAAAGAACAGCTGCTTCCCATTAGAGCAAGCAGGGCACAGAGTGGGCGAAGTGGTCAGCCAGTTTCCTAACTTGTGGGTGTGAAAACATACAAAATACAGCCAGTTGGCAGATGAAGTCATCTTACGTTAGCTCCAAGGCAAAGGGTGGTCCATTCAGTTCATTTGCATCTTGCACATGGACATGCCAGATTTTGCTTTGTATCTATTTTAAACTATTCTTATGATGAACACCTAAAGTATCAGGACATGTATTTTTATTAACACAGTCCGTGTACTTTCTGGTTTAGCATTTCCAGTTTATACAGTTTTTATTACATTTTCCACGATTAGCTATTTAATGCATGGCTGTGCTGTCCCATTAAGACCGGTATTATTAAGACTCAATAGATTTCCCACGAGAACAGGATTAACACAGGCTAAGATAGTTAATTTTAGACAAGCATAAATTGCTTGGGCCCAGCAAGGGCCTTTTTAGGAATTTCTACATTTCATGATCTGGGAGAATGACTGATGTTAGCTTTGGCCACCAAAGAGAGTATTTTTCTTTTATAAATAGATGTGATTGTGAGGATTCGGATTAAATCTACAATCACACACGCAGACGTACACAGAAACTGTAATGGTTAGAGGCACTACCCAATGCAGGACATATACTAGTGGCAGTCCAGTTAATAGTCTGTACATTCAAATGAAGGATCTTAGACTTGAAACATTAACTGTTCCTCTCTTCTCAGCTTAACCTGCTGAGTGTTTCCAGTACTGTTTATATTTTAGGCTTCCAGCAATTGCAGTTTTCTTTTGATTTTCAAAGTTTTTTTTAGTCTGCTTCTAAGGCAGAATTGCAAACATTTAAAGACCAATTTGATTATTCGGATAAATTAGGTGAGAGTGCTTTTCATCAGCGTTGACAGGAAAGATGCTTCAATCCTAACCCTGTCTTTTTCTGACGCAAGCATTACACATAGAAGCAGATGTGCTACAGTGTTTTCTGCAGCCAGTTCAATACAGTGAGAATTGACTTAAAAGAGGACAAGTCTCCCCAACTATCCAAAGATAGACACAAAGTGCTGCAGTAACTCAGTGTGTAAGGCAACATCTCTGGGGACAAACGATGGGTGATGTTTCGGGTTGGAACGCTTATTTGGACTCGAACCGAACCAAAATGTCAACCATCCTTCCTTGCCTGTTACGCTGCCTGACCCGCTGAGTTACTCCAGTACTTTGAGCCTACCTTCGGTATAAACCAGCATCTGCAGTTCCGTTCTATGCACTCGCCAACTATCCCTTCTGATACCTGTGCAGTGAACTGTCTAGTGCCCAGTCTATTGCGGCACCTGGCTGTTCGCGTTATCCAGCTCACCCACTTATGCACATTTTATCACCAAACAGAAAATGATGGCCACACTCAGCAGGTCAGGCCGCACCTGTGGCCACCACATAAACAGAGCTAACCCTCCCATTCCCAATCCGACCTCTCTGTCGTGGGTCTCCTCCATTGCCAGAGTGAGCAACAGCGGAAATTGGAGGAACAGCACCTCATATTCCGCCTGGGGACCTTGCGTCCGGATGGCATTAACATTGAATTCTCCCAATTTTGCTAGCCCTTGCTGTCTCCTCCCCTTCCTTAACCCTCTAGCTGTCTCCTCCCACCCTCCCATCCGCCCGCCCTCGGGCTCCTCCTCCTCCCCTTTTCCTTCCTTCTCCCCCCCACCCCCCATCAGTCTGAAGAAGGGTTTCGGCCCGAAACGTTGCCTATTTCCTTCGCTCCATAGATGCTGCTGCACCCGCTGAGTTTCTCCAGCAATTTTGTGTGCTAACGTTTCAACGTTTGGTCAGAACTGGGAGAAAGGAAGAGATGCTGCCCATCCCGCTGAGTTACTCCAGCTTTTTGTGTCTATCTTTGGCACAAACCAGCATCTACAGTTCCTTCCTACACAAAAGGAATAGCAAGCAGGCTATTAGTTTCAGAAGAAATCATGTAGGTGGTGGGAGGGGAGGGGAATGGAGAGGAAATATGCACTTTCTGGTGGAGCAGGCCAGGGTTGCTGTTGGGATTAGATAGATTAGCAGCCTGTGGGCTCAGTAATGAGGACGATGAGGAGGCTACTCTGTGTTAATGTCTCTTAGTGCAGCTTGAGTTGGCAGGCATGCTTTCCACACCCCTTTGCCTGCAATCTCCCTCTGACTGCTTGCATTAACCCAGCAACTGGATAAACTACAACTAATTCCCACAGCAACCCTGCCTCACATTTTCTGCAGTTTAAAACCAATTTATTTTCTCTTTCCCAGGTCAGAGGATAAATCTTCAATCTGAAATCTTGGCTCTTGTTTCTCTTTCCACAGATGCTTCATGACCTGCTGAGTGTTTCCAGCAATTTCTGTTTCCTCTTCAGCACCTGCATTTTGTGTGTTTGTGTGGAGAACATGGCTGGATTGCCATCAGTCTGCTGGTTTCTGATCATTTGACCACAGACCTGTAGGTGTAAGGCTGTGCTCTAACCTCTGTGGTTTAATGTTGTAATTTAAAGTTTACTGTTCAATGAGTGCAGCTAACCCAGGCTTCCCAGCCTCTGATGCCCACCTCACACCCACGTAACAGTGTCTGTCACCACAATCTCTTCTGGGCTCTGTAGCCCACGAGTGTCAAGTCTCTCCACCTCATCACTACTTCTCATTTTAATTCTCCACACAAACCCACTTACCAGCCAATGTTGTGTCCTAAAAAAAAATCATAAAATGCTAGAGTAACTCAGCAGGTCAGGCAGCATCTTTGGAGAACATGGATGGGTGACGTTTCAGGTCGGGACCTTTCTTCAGACCCTTATCCCATTTTCTCATGTGCACAAGGCAATTTACAGAGGGAGTCTGAAGAAGGAAGGGCCTGACCCAAAACATCACCTGTCCATGTTCTCCAGAGATACTGCCTGACCCGCCGAGTTACTCCAGCACTTTGTGACTTTCTTTTGGAAACCAGCACCCCTGCAGTTCCTTGTTTCTAATCCTGCCTTAACCTCATCACAGTGTGAGAGGGAGAGAGAGAGAGAGGGAGAGAGTGAGAGGGAGAGAGAGTGAGAGGGAGAGAGTGAGAGGGAGAGAGAGAGAGAGTGAGAGGGAGAGAGTGAGAGAGGGAGAGAGTGAGAGTGAGAGAGGGAGAGGGAGAGAGAGTGAGAGGGAGAGAGTGAGAGGGAGAGAGTGAGAGGGAGAGAGTGAGAGGGAGAGAGGGAGAGGGAGAGGGAGAGAGTGAGAGGGAGAGAGAGAGTGAGAGGGAGAGAGTGAGAGGGAGAGAGTGAGAGGGAGAGAGTGAGAGGGAGAGGGAGAGAGTGAGAGGGAGAGAGTGAGAGTGAGAGAGGGAGAGAGTGAGAGGGAGAGTGAGAGGGAGAGAGTGAGGGTGAGAGTGAGAGAGAGAGTGAGAGAGAGAGTGAGAGGGAGAGAGTGAGACAGAGAGAGTGAGACAGAGTGGGAGGAAGTGTGAGAGGGAATGTGTGAGTGTGTGTGAGAATGTGAGTGTGAATGCGTGCATGCGAAAGTGTGTGAAAGAGAGTGAGAGTGTAAAAGAGAGCGAGAGTGTGAGAGTGAAAGAGAGACATACCATCAGATAGGAGAGATTCAAGCAGACACATGTTTGAATTATACAGCAAAAGAACCAGATGGAATGCAAGTGGATCCTTTCTTTAAAACAGTGAGTTATCATCTGCAATCTGTTACCTTAAGTGATGATGGAACCAGGTTCAATAAAAGCTTTCTAAAAGGGTTTTGGATAAATATTTGAAAAGGTTAAAACATAAAGTGAGTAAGGGCAGGGGTGTGGGACGAATCAACTGCTCTAAAACAGTTGCCATGGGCATGATGGGCCAAACGGTGGCCTCCTCTGTTGTATGATTGGAATGGAGTTAATTGCGTGGGGAGGAAATGTACAGAGATATGGTTGGCAATTATGTTTACTCATAATCATGCTCTGAATCACAGCAGCTTCGAACAAACCCACTGTGTACCATCACAGCCCTGTCCCAATAAGGATATCATTACTTTCAACATCCAAGAGAATGTCACAGATTACACTGCTTATTTTCCCTCCACTCCAGGGACTGATCATCCACTTAACCTAGAAAACTGTGGGCTTGGTATTTGAAGGCAGGGAATTGGAGCCTTGGATAGCAGCCAGGTATTTATGTTAACAATACACAAAACTAGATACTCTCACATAAATAAAAGGCCTTCAACATCAAAGGCTTTTATGAAATATTTCCCTCCTGACGGGGGAATGGATCAGCTTGAATAGAAAACAAGCAGGAGAAAAGGAAGGGAAAAAAAATCTTGATTCACTAAATAGTACCTCCGGCAACAGGGATTTTAAAATTCCGTGATTTTGGTAAATGGAAGCATTAAACTACATGTTTCTTGGAAATATTCCGGAGTAAAGGGGGAAGTCATCAAATGCGGACGAACACACCAAACAAAATGTAGATATGATCATGTCAAAAGGCAACACAAATGTAGAATGCTCAGTGAGACTTATTGAGACTTCATCGTGGCAATTTACTCTTTACTAACAGAAGTCTCCCATTACTTCCTGCTCACCCCATTACGTTGCACAATACTTGCCAGAGGGAACAAAAGGCAGCTAGGTCCCACATTGTAGTAAGCGATAGGGGCAAAATTAGGCCATTCGGCCCATCGAATCTACTCCGCCAGCCGATCATGGCTGATCTATCTCTCCCTCCTCACCCCATTCTCCTGCCTTCTCCCCAAAACCCCTGACACCCGTACTAATCACGAATCTATCTATCTCTGCAATTGACTTGGCCTCCATAGCCTTCTGTGGCAATGGATTCCAACAATTACTTACCATGATCATCAATGTATCCAGGGCTGAATATAACCAGTTCAAACTCCCATCTCCAACCCGACAACTGAAAATGCATCGGAGAATCCGCAAGTAGCGCTAAAGTACTGAGGAATTTGAACAATTAACTTTTAAAGAAGGGATTTTATTAACTATTATGCATTTTAAAGGTATGATACATTGATGAGTTAATTCATTCATTGGATGCTGAAGTTTTAGGACAATAACAGATGATAGTTGGAAAAATGCATATATTTTCAAATGATGTTAACAGCTACAGGTGAGTAACACACAGATCACAAATCACAGAACACAGGTCATTTAACCCCTCGCCTATTTATTCCACTCCTTTTGTCCCATTCTGCCACAAATTCCTAATTCGTATTCAAATGGTGCCATCTCTCTCCTGCTCGGCAAGCCAAATTGTTCCGCTACTTTAACATGTCGTTTTGATCTCTCCTCCACTATCCCATAGCCTGAACATACTTCCAACAACGGAATATTTACTTCCCAGCCCTTTCCTGGCTGAAGCCCAAATCTCTGTCTACATCACCTCCCCTCAAATCAGGTTATTTTTAAAAATTCATTAACAGCTTCCACGTTTGCCCACGAGTACATCAATACACACCCGGCCCCACATTCCTCCTTTCTTCTCATTTCTATCCTAATTCTCTCCTCTCTTCCTTATAATAAAGCTCCAAACTTTGGAAAGTTATTGCACATCCGCCAAGATGCAGCGCGGTTCCACAGTGTCTTGTACCACAAGCTACCTCCAACCTTAACCGTTAAAAAAACAGATTAATTGCACATGTCTTCGTTTCTATTTTATTGAACATTACCAAGTTGGCATATTATTTAAAAGAGCTCAGCAAATATTACAACTGAGGGAATATTTTAAACATGTCCATTATTTTCAACTGCATAATTCATACCCGCATCACATAATATCAACAGCATTATACATTCAAGATTCTATGCAGCATTGGAGGAGGGGGAAGGTCAGAGGAGGAAGATTGACGCAAAGAAACCCTCTCTTGCTTCAGAACAGTACAATGTTAGAAATGGCACTATATGCTAGGACTAACTTAAATAAAATATGTTCCAATAATTGGATGAAAATTACACTTCCTGTGTGACGGACAACAAATGTCCGGCAGGTGTTCTTTATGAATATATTTTTGTGGAAGGCGTTTAGAATTGGGAGGGGGAAAGAGTGGTGAACAGTCAGGGTCTTGAGAACTTGTTAAGATGTAACGCAGATTATTTCACTAGGTGAAAACATGGCCTTTCCAAGTTACAATTAACTGCTGCCAGATTCTCAAATGATGCATTAAGTAAACACAAGCTGGTCAAGATTTCTATCTCGGTAAACAATAAAAAAAAATTACCTTCATAAAAAGGATCACTTTCTTAATATTGAAATATCCAACCTACCAAAAGCAAAATCAACAACTCCAGTGCCAGAAATAAATGATCAACTCCACGCAAATATTCAATTGTAGGGAACCTGTTAATACCGTGAAGGGTGTGTGTGGAAAAGTTGACCTCATCTTTACTTTCTGCCCAGCTCCTGCTGTGGAAGAAACGTTTGGTTCAATGAGTGATCCCAAACCATCAGGGTGGTAAGATAAACTCAAGTTGGATTTTCCGTCAACGTGGAACCCAATGTGCTCTGAAAGGGGGTCTTGTCACAGTGCAGAGGAGAAAGAGAGGAGAGACAGTGAAGGAGAATGAACCTTAGAAAGTGCAGGTTTGAGTACATCCGACAGTCACTGCTGTGTGATGCGATTCATGGGATGACTCTGCTCGTCTTAGTTCCATTAGCTTGGTGGTCTGAAGGTACCATGAGCTTCCTTAAGCCGGCTTGGTTTGAGACGTTCCCTGTTCACTCAGGAGGCGGGTGGCTTTATTCTGATGGTTAATTGCGAGACTGATCGCAGCAACATTCTTCAGTCCCTGAAAGACAACCAACATTTTTTAATTTGGGAGCATTTCAATGGCACAAATAAACCCACGTGTGCAGCCATGTATCAGCCAGGATTGCAGGGTGAAGGGGTCATGTGGCTGGCAGATCACAATTGCTCCCATGTTTACATCCGCTAGCTACCTGCTGCAAACCATTTTAATAGTCTACAGCAATTCCAAAGTCACCAAATGATCCAAAGAATTACACATTCCAGTGTCGATGGGCACGCATAGATTATAGCCTACAGCTTTTCGGCGACAGATTTGTTCCTCCAAATCTCATTGACAACTCGTTGGCCTGCAGTATAACCCATCAAAATGATCGGCCCTTTCTAATTACCACTCATATAATAACATCATATGCTGATCCTCCAGGATTACTCACAGTGTAGTGCATTAATGTTCTCCCTGTTATTATGGACATCAATCAATCTTTACATCAATAAAGCTTAAACTGTCAAAACATAACCCACATCAAAGCATTTAGCAGCTTTAATGATATGAGAAGGTGATGGAACATGGCTCGTTGGCAGAATTAAGGAAGCTGGTGTTTTCGAGATGCAAGAAAACAATGGGTCCTTCTTGAGTTTGAAGACAACTGAACACAGAGACTTCCTTGCAGGCAAACTATCACGGGAAAGATATGTCTCTATTCACCACTTCCTTGTCCTCCTGCCACACCCATTCCATAGCATTTACACCCAAGCTGGATTTTCAACTTGCTTTGAATAATCAATAGTCTTGTCTTGGAAGTCTGCCATCTGGGACCACTACACTTTGACAGCCTAGAAGAGTTGCACTTTCATCCCTCTTGAATCATTCAATTTGTACGACTCAGGATGGAAAGGGAAAAGGACTATAGCAAGGCAGAATCTCCAAACCAGTAGCAAAATATGATTAGCTTCAGTGTAACAGGTTGAAGCTGGGCTTTAGTTATATTTCTATATTCACAAACCATGTTCATTTGCAAGAGGTACTCACCTGCACAACACAGTGGTGTATGTGATCTTCTGTGGTTAAGGCCAAAAAGTAGTCGTGCAGCACCCCAAGTTCCTGCAACCAATTAGACACCTTTGTTAGTCTGTCCTACTACACACCGACTACTATCCAATGACAAGCCAATTCTTCCACAGTGAAATCTAGACATTCTTTGTGAAGGGTTTGGATGTGATCGATATAGAGATGCTGTTTACTTGTGGATTAGTTAAAGATCGAGTAAGTCAACCAGAGTGTACAGCGTCAGAATAAAAGGACATACCATTAGAATGGAGATAAGGAGAAATTTATTTCGTCAGAGGGTGATGAATTTGTGGAATTCATTGCCGCAGAAGGCTGCAGAGGCCAAATCATTGCGTATGTTTAGATTGATAGGTTCTTGATTAGTAACTGTGTCAAAGGTTACGGGGATAAGGTAGGAGGACAAGGTTTAGAGGGGAAAATAGATCAACCAAGATCGAGGTCTTATGAGAAAAATATTAGAAAATCACAAATATCAGATATTAAGGAATACATCTTTACTTAAGTAATGGTTAAAAATCGAAGACGTTCTCCAAGGACCCTCCAAGGAACCTACTATCCCGACATGAAAATATTCAATTCCTGGGCCCAAATCCCAGAACTTATTACCACAAAACAGACGGAATGCCTCCATGAAAGGAACTGCAGTAATTCAAGGAGGCAGCTCATCAAGAGCGAGTCAGAGCAACAAAGTTTAATTGTTATATGTACTGAAAATGGAACAATGAAATTCTTACCTGCAGCAGCATACTCATATAAACATAGTACTCACAAATAACATAGTTCAAAAGTTCAATAAATTAATAAAAAACAGCAGCAATTGCAGATACGCAACAATTCCTGACCTTGATGGCTACCGCCACAGCCTTAAATGTATAAAGGAAGAACACTTCCCACCTCTCAGTAGAAGAGAAGTTGGGGCAGGAAAAAGCATGCCATTTCATCTGGGCAGTCTTGCACTTAATCAAACAGCATTCCAAAGGCTTTTCAATTAAAGTTGGGGTTAGCTCATGGCAAATCAAGGCAATGCTAAACTGCATCCATTACAGTGCCCTCCATAATGTTTGGGACAAAGACCCATCATTTATTTATTTGCCTCTGTACTCCACAATTTGAGATTTGTAATAGAAGAATATATGAGGTGGTATGCTTTAGATTTCAGGAAGTTCCTTCTCTCCTCCATACTTTGCTCTTCCCATCACTCTGATAAGTTAATCTTCGTCTCATCTGTCCACAAGACCTTTTTCCAGAACTGTGGTTGCTCTTTTAAGTACTTGTTGGCAAACTGTAACCTAGCCATCCTATTTTTGCAGCCAACCAGTGGTTATCAAGATCATTAACCAGTCATTGACAAATCCACACCTGACTCCTGAAGAGTGCTTCTGATCTGTCGGACAGGTGTTTGGGGACTTTTCTTTATTATAGAGAGAAATCTTCTGTCATCAGCTGTGGAGGTCTAAGCTCACCAGTGCTCTCTTTCTTCTTAATAATGTTCTAAACATTTGATTTTGGTAAGCCTAAGGTTTGTCTGATGTCTCTAACAGTTTTATTCTTGTTTCTCCGTCTCATAATGGCTTCTTTGATTTTCATTGGTACAACTTTGGTCCTCATGTTGATAAACAGCAGTAAAAGTTTCCAAAGGTGATGGAAAGACTGGAGGAAAGACTGTGTGCTGAAAGCTCTCTTATACCCGCATTAAAGAGGCAATTAAACACACCTGAGCAATTACAAACACCTGTGAAGCCATGTGTCCCAAACATTATAATGCCCTGAAATGGGGTGGACTATGTATAAACACAGCTGTAATTTCTACATGGTGAAACCAAAATGTATAAAAATGGCCTTTATTAAAATCTGGCAATGTGCACTTCAACCACATGTGATTTTTCTATTACAAATCTCACACTGTGAAGTATAGAGGCAAATAAATAAATGTTGGGTCTTTGTCCCAAACATTATGGAGGGCACTGTATATTCAAATTACTCAGACAATGGAAGCTCTGTGAACTTTGCAACCAATATCAACTTTGCTGGACTTTAAAGGTACAAATGCAAGCTTGTCGCAAGCTGAAAAAGCAAGCTGGTGTTTTCAAGACACCTCCACAATAAGGAGCTAAGTGCATTTGGTTAGAACTGGGAAGGGCTTTAAATGGTTTACCATTACACTAACAACTTTATTAGAACAAGGTTTGAGCAGAAAACCTACCATTTGAAGCCACCTGCCCAATACACTGTTGCATCTCCTCTGTGGCAGAGAGATATAGAAATTTCTGTTGCACTCAAACTGATTTGTTCCAGACTGGATTGCATTCACTTCTTTTGATCAGAAATTATGGGGTTCAAAACTTTACCACAGAAAGGCAGTAATACATCTGCTTTCTTAGTTAAAATTATTTCCTCTTTCCAACTTGCGTTGAAATATTGAAAAAAAATCATGTTAACATTTACTGAGAAAAGAATATGGAGTACATAAATCAGTGAACACAGACTATATTAGTCTGCAAATTAACTTTGTAATTATACTGATGTCCCAATTAATTTTTTGCCTTTATATTAGCTGTCACACTCCCTGCAAGCACAGTGGCAGTGGAGTCTGCACATTCACAAGCAATGTGTCAGAGTCTTAATTTCTGCATTCCTCAACAAAGAAGCAAGGAGTGGTATTCTGTGGGGAGTGGTGTTGTACAGGGAGTGGTGCTGTATAGGGAGTGGCAACAGATTAGGTAGAGGAATTCAGTCAAGCTGGACATTTGTTGTTAATAAAAATAAAAGGATTTCCTCTGTTTGCGAGTCAGAACATAAAAAATAAGTAGACAATTTGATGCTTTGTGCTTATCCTATCCTTCAGTAAGATCATGCCTAATCTTTTACCTCAGCACTACCTAAACTCCTGCACTAACTCCTGATTATCTTAATATATAAAAATCTATCAACCTCTGCCATGAATGTACACAGCTTGTAAGCCTCCGCAGCCCGCCAAACATCCAGCATTGACTGGGTGAAGAAGGGCTATATATCAAGGAACACCCTGCTCCAAATTGTGGCGGAAGCGGAAAGTGCTAAATGTTTGAAGGCCAACTGGATCTCCCGGTTGTGAACCACTTTAACTCCCCTTCCTATCCTGACCTTTCAGTCCTGGACCTCCTTCATTGCCAGAGTGAGGACACATGCAAATTGGAGGAGCAGTATCTCATATTTTGCTTGGGGAGCAACCCGCCTCCACTACAATCAATCCAAAGAACAGTCCCGATCTGAAAAGCACCTATCTATTTTTTCCAGAGATGCTGCCTGATTCGCTGAGTTACACCGACTGGCATTTTGTGTCCAGCTTTGGTATAATCCAACATCTGCAATTCCTTTATATTACAAAAATAAAATAAACATTTTGGAAGAGGGCAGGAGAACACACATGCTTTAAGGAGTCTTGTGTTGAAAATTGAAGGGTGATGGGATGCACATGGATATACATGGAATGGAGGAATATGGATCATGTGCCAGCGGAGATTAGTTTAACCTGGCATCGTGGTTGGCACCACAGAAGGGTCATGACTATTGTGGATCCTAGGGCCTGTTACTGTACTGCACTGCTTTATGGAAAGATTAACATCTCAGGTAATAACAGAGCGCACCAATGCAGCACCATTGCTGTGCAGTCTATATTTATGTTTCAAATCATTGCCAATACACTGTCCATTCCAAATACATGGGTAACAACTATGTGTGTAGATTCAATGCCACACACATTTGAAAAGCTCTGGCAAATGTCCACAGCAATTACATTTCGACAGCATGACAACCCCAAGATTACCTGCACTTAAATTTTCCAATGTGAAATCTTATCAAATATATTTAGACTGGTTAATGCAGTACACAGAAGCAGAATTATTCAGCATGACAATAAAAGCAATTGGAGAAAAATGGGGGAGGATGGTAGAATAGAGAAGAATAACAAGACAAAAGCCTATTACATTATGCTCTGACAATTAGCACTCCATAACTGGCCAGTACTGCACTGTGATGAGATTTTGTGATGACCTTATCAGAGAAATAAATTCCAGATTAATCCAATACCAGTTTTACATATTCAAAATATTCAGAAGAGCAACACACAGTTTATAATTCAATCCAACTTCTGAGTATTACCGTGGCCTGTTTTTCTGCAATGTAGAACAGCTCAGTCAAGGCTCGTTGTAGAGGTGGAAGAATAAATACTCCAGTCTGGTCCTGTTGTGTATTATTTTCCATCTTGGTGAAGAGCTGCCAGAGTGGCCTCAACATAGTAAGGTCGCAGCCACTGGGGAAAAAAGAAATTAGTATCAGTTAGGGCACTCCTCAAAAGATCACATTTTGCCAGATTGATGAAACTGTCTGGCTGGGTTTGTAATACACATTTTGAACTGCCCCAGACAGAGATCAGATAAAGGCAAGGCCACACACCCGTCTAAATTTAAGAGCTTGTCCTCGTTCTTCAGGGAACGGGGATTCCCCTCCGCCACCATAGATGAGGCTCACACCAGGGTCTCATCCATACCCCGTAACACTGCTCTCTCTCCCCATCCCCGCACTCGCAACAAGGGCAGAGTCCCTCTGGTCCTCACCTTTCACCCCACCAGCTGGCAAATACAACACATAATCCTCCGCCATTTCCAACGTGACCCCACCACTCGCCACATCTTCCCATCTCCCCCCATGTCTGCCTTCCGCAAAGACCGCTCCCATCGCAACTCCCTCGTCAATTCTTCCCTTCCCTCCCGCACCACCCCCTCCCCGGGCACTTTCCGTTGCAACCGCAAGAAATGCAACACCTGTCCCTTCACCTCCCCCCTCGACTCCATTCAAGGACCCAAGCAGTCGTTCCAGGTGCGACAAAGGTTCACCTGTATCTCCTCCAACCTCATCTACTGCATCCGCTGCTCTAGATGTCAGTTGATTTACATCGGGGAGACTAAGCGTAGGTTGGGCAATCGTTTCGCCGAACACCTCCGCTCAGTCCGCAATAACCTACCTGAACTCCCGGTGGCTCAGCACTTCAACTCCCCCTCCCATTCCCAATCCGATCTCTCTGTCCTGGGTCTCCTCCATTGCCAGAGTGAGCAACAGCGGAAATTGGAGGAACAGCACCTCATATTCCGTCTGGGGACCTTGCGTCCGGATGGCATTAACATTGAATTCTCCCAATTTTGCTAGCCCTTGCTGTCTCATCCCCTTCCTTAACCCTCTAGCTGTCTCCTCCCACCCTCCCATCCGCCCGCCCTCGGGCTCCTCCTCCTCCTCCCCTTTTCCTTCCTTCTCCCCCCCACCCCCCATCAGTCTGAAGAAAGGTTTCGGCCCGAAACGTCGCCTATTTCCTTCGCTCCATAGATGCTGCTGCACCCGCTGAGTTTCCCCAGCAATTTTGTGTACCTTCGATCTTCCAGCATCTGCAGTTCCTTTTGAACAAATTTAAGAGCTAACTTGTTCTCTATTAGGAAGTGGAAATTCTCACCCACCATCAAGAGAGCAACATGTATATCATGCTGCTGAAGGGTGGCATTGCCTTTACACTGATTTCATTTGTATTAAATCCTATCCAGAAAATCGCTTTGTAAGTGTCATATCCTAAAAACCTATGCGTGAAGTTGGCTGAGGATCTATCCATGATCTTCCTCCGATTTAACATCTTTCATTCTGTCCCTCAAGGTCGTTACCCAAAACTAACTTGGGTTCCAGTGCAGGCTGGTAACACCCAAGAGACAAGGAACTGCAGATGCTGGAATCTTGAGCAAAGTGCCAGAGGAACACAGCTGGTCAGGAAACCTCTGGGGATGGGATGGACAGGTGACGGTTTGGGATGGGATTCTTCTTCAGACTCAGATGTTGGTAGAGGATTAATAGGGAAGATGAGTGAATGTTAGATCTATCAAAAGATGTTTGAAGATGGCTGGGAAGGAATCAGCCATGGTGCAGATGTGGTGTGGCACCGTCATCCCACTTGAACCCTTGAACAGAAAAGGTTTCAGAAGGAGTTGCTTCAAAGGCTAGGTTACAAAATGATGCAATCCAATATTAAACAGCAGATTTCTAAATCAATGCCTGAATGAAACTTCCAGGGCATCAACCGGCTGTAATCTATGTCAAGATTTAGGAGTGGCTCTATTGTTTTGTTCAAATAATGGAGACAGTTCTGTACCATAAATTAAGAAACTGGATTTTAATTTTTCTGTCTCCAACGATGAAAAATTGGAAGAAAAACAATTGTTGTTGAAATCCCAAAGTATAATGTTGTTGTGTTGCAGTTATTTGCATAATCACATTATATTTTTGAAAAGCATTTTTATTTGCATTTAGCAATACTTGAATTCCAAAGAGTGTATCAACTGTTCCATCCAATCTCCAGTACTTATTGAGCATCAATAATTTAATCTCTATCCCTGGTCAATATCAAATAACCCAAGGCATATCCTCCGAGCTATCTTCCCTCTTAGCAATGGTTCATTCCTTCTTGTAAGTTAGACAGCAGAGATGCCAAATCATCTGTATTCTATGAGCTTCGTACAGCGCATCCAAAAGGTCAAGTGCTCTCCAAGCTGCTCACTTTATCTGTAGTGTTTCCAACCTAAATCCTTTTTTTAATCCATTGACATATTGACTTCCATCCTATTGCTTCCAACTCCAAACAGAACCTTCACATCTCCATTAATAAGGCTGCTGTCAAGAATATTAGATTCTGCTTCCACATCAAACACCCTTTGCCAAAATAAGTCTATGAACACTGCTCCCATATCCGTAAAGCTCCAAAGAGGGAGTACAGAGAAGGTTCACCAGACTAATTTCCTGGGATGTCAGGACTTTCATATGAAGAAAGACTGGATAGACTTGGCTTGTGCTCGCTAGAATTTAGAAGATTGAGGGGGGATCTTATAGAAAGCTACAAAATTCTTAAGGGGTTGGACAGGCTAGATGCAGGAAGATTGTTCCCGATGTTGGGGAAGTCCAGAACAAGGGGTCACAGTTTAAGGATAAGGGGAAAATCTTTTAGGACCGAGATGAGGAAAACATTTTTCACACAGAGAGTGGTGAATCTCTGGAATTCTCTGCCACAGAAGGTAGTTGAGGCCAGTTCATTGGCTATATTTGATGTTAGATGTGGCCGTTGTGGCTAAAGGGATCAGGGGGTATGGAGAGCAGGTACAGGATACTGAGTTGGATGATCAGCCATGATCATATTGAATGGTGGTGCAGTCTCGAAGGGCCGAATGGCCTACTCCTGCACCTATTTTCTATGTTTCTATGTTTCTAAAGGCTATTCCAATATGGTTTCTGTCATAGCTAAGTGGGTAGAGCTCTTGCCTGCGAGTTAAACACTGAGATTACTCCGCTGCAAAGATTATTTTTTTTTAACCACAATTTATTTTCCTCCAGTTCAGTTGCCATTCCAGTCTAGTGATAAAAAAAAGATGTTGTCCTTTGGCTGACACATTTTAATCAAAATTCTGTTTGCTCTCTCAAGTATATAAAAAAAGATCAACATTATTGAACAGAGATTAACTGGTCATTTTCATGTTACTATGTAGGAGTTTACTGTGCACCAACTGGTTGATGTCTTTCCCATCTTACAGCAAGCAGCTAACATGCATAACATACTAACTTGGCGGTGTAGTGCTTTGGGGACGCGCTGAGATCATGAAAGCTGCAATATAAATGCAAGGATGTCTTTTTCTTTTACATTTCTGGAGCAGGCAATAGGAAAAAATACCAGTGATATGACAAGCAATTCATTCCTCGCTTCTGCTTTATCTCTACCACAACTGTTATTTATTAATTTTAAACCAATGATTTTCTGAACTCTTGCTGGTTCCTCCACACACTCTTCCAGTGATGAAATCAAGGCCAGAGCTTTCTGTGTTATTTTATACTTACCAACGAGCATGAAATGCAGTTCGACTAAAAAGGGAAGAACGTGAGTTCAGCAAACACAATGATGAACTAGGTCTGCATGCGATAAGATCTAGAAATAAATTCAAAGTATGAAGCCTATTTGGAAGCAGAGCAAGGAGACTATGGGTGTATTCATTAAGCTTGAAAAGTTACCAAATAATCTCCTATTGGTTTGAATTATGGTAATTTTGAAACACTGCAAGTATGTTGAAATTCAATTTCTGAAAATGTCAAGAATGAACTAACTTTTTAAGGAATTTAAAGTTTATTTTTTGAGTAACTTCCCTAGTTCCAAATTGAAATGCATGCAAGAGTAAAGAAAACACACTTCTTTCATCGTGATCCAGAGCTGTAAACCACAGCTCTCACTCCCTTTTAAAATAAAACCTTCACAGCAAAGAATATGGTGAGCGTCATGAAAACCACAAAAGCACCCATGAATAACCCATTACTGTAATCAAGGCAACGGCATTAAGATAAATACACGTATTCTGAAAACAAGGTGCAGAAACAAGAAACTGCAGATGCCGGTTAATACACAAAAGAACGCAAAGTGCTGTAGTAACTCAGCAAGTCAGGCAGCATCTCTGCAGAATATGGGTGTTCTCCAGAGATGCTGCCTGACCTGCTGAGTTACTCCAGCACTTTGTGTCCTTTTATTCTGAAAACAAGCCTATTTCCACCTCCACCAACCTTCCAAAAGATTTCTGCAGAACCAAGTGACACTCTCATACTGAAGCCCATCATTTTATCCTCTAACCCTTTTACTCCAATACAAAGAAACCTTTGCACTTTTGTGCTTGAAACAAGCATTATTTGTAAAAATGAAGAAACAAAGATGCACATGCTGGTTTACACCAAAGATAGGCACAAAGTGTTGGAGTAATTCAGTGGGGCAGGCAGCATCTCTGGAGAAAAAGGATAGATGACATTTTGGGTCGGGACCCTTCTTCAGTCACCTATCCTTTTCCTCCAGAGGTGCTGCTTGACCCCGCTGAGTACTTTGTGTCTACCTTCAACTTTATTTGCAACCTAGCTTCAGTGAATGAAATCAGTCCCATCATCAAGTCTCCTTACAATGAGATTTATCCAAAAATCTTAATAACTAGACTGATGCCGTCATACTTTAGTAATTGTGATGGCCTGATAAAGGTCAGCATTTAAATTATGCAAACTCAATTCTGTAATGTCCAACTGTTAGAGAAACAATCATGCACACTGCCAACATTGACAGGGATCACACAGTGCCCTCCATAATGTTTGGGACAAAGACCCATCATTTATTTATTTGCCTCTGTATTCCACAATTTGAGATTTGTAATAGAAAAAAATCACATGTGGTTAAAGTGCACATTGTCATATTTTAATAAAGGCCATTTTTATGGATGCATTGGTGATCATTTTCCAATGTTCTATAGATTCGGGATCAGTTCCTGTGGTTTGGAGGGAAGCTAATGTTATCCCACATTTTAAGAAAGGCGGGAGAAAGAAAACAGGGAATTATAGACCAGTTACCCTGACATCGGTGGTTGGGAAGGTGCTGGAGTCAATTGCCTCTCTGCCACAGAATGTAGTTGAGGCCAGTTCATTAACAATGTGAGGACCAAAGTTGTGTCAATGAAAGCGAAACAACCCATTATGAGACTGAGAAACATGAATAAAACTGTTAGAGACATCACCCAAACCTTAGGCTTACCAAAATCAACTGTTTGGAACATCATTAAGAAGTAAGAGTGAGCACTGGTGAGCTTACTAATCGCAAAGGGACTGGCAGGCCAAGGAGGACCTCCACAGCTGATGACAGAATAATTCTCTCTTTAATAAAGAAAAATCCCCAAACACCTGTCCGACAGATCAGAAACACTCAACAGGATTCAGGTGTGGATTTGTCAATGACCACTGTTCACAGAAGACTTCATGAACAGAAATAGAGAGGCTACACGGCAAGATGCAAACCACTGGTTAGCCGCAAAAATAGAATGGCCAGGTTACAATTTGCCAAGAAGTACTTAAAAGAGCAACCACAGTTCTGGAAAAGGTCCTGTGGACAGATGATACGAAGATTAACGTATCAGAGTGATGGCAAGAGCAAAGTATGGAGGAGAGAAGGAACTGTCCAAGATCCAAAGCATACCACCTCATCTGTGAAACACGGTGGTGGGGGTGTTATGGCCTGGGCATGTATAGCTGCTGAAGGTACTGGCTCACTTATCTTCATTGATGATACAACTGCTGATGGTAGTAGCATAATGAATTCTGAAGTGCATAGACACATCCTATCTACTCAAGTTCAAACACATGCCTCAAAACTCATTGGCCGGCGGTTCATTCTACAGCAAGATAATGATCCCAAACATACTGCTAAAGCAACAAAGGAGTTTTTCAAAGCTAAAAAATGGTCAATTCTTCAGTGACCAAGTCAATCACCTGATCTGAACCCAATTGAGCATGCCTTTTATATGTTGAAGAGAAAACTGAAGGTGACTAGCCCCCAAAACAAGCATAAGCTAAAGATGGCTGCAATGCAGGCCTGGCAGAGTATCACCAGAGAAGACAGCCAGCAACTGGTGATGCCCATGAATTGCAGACTTCAAGCAGACATTGCATGCAAAGGATATGCATCAAAATACTAAACATAACTACTTTCATTTACATGACTTTGCTGTGTCCCAAACATTATGGTGCCCTGAAATGGGGGGACTATGTATAAACACTGCTGTAATTTCTACATAGTGAAACCAAAATGTATAAAAATGGCCTTTATTAGAATCTGACAATGTGCACTTGAACCACATGTGGTTTTTTTCTATTACATATCTGAAATTGTGGAGTGCAGAGGCAAATAAATAAATGACGGGTCTTTGTCCCAAACATTATGGAGGGCACTATATTTCATTCTAACTCTAAAGAGCCAATCAAACTTCATCAGATGGTGACATTCACTGCTCCAATAACAGGATACAAAATGACAACATGAAAAATGCTCCTCAAACATCTATGACTGATTTGATTACAAGCAACCACACTGCTCTGCTCGGATTCTGTCGATAATGGCTCAAAGGAAATTAGATTTGGACAGATACATTGATAGGAAATCACCGTAGATGGGACATCTTGGTTGCATGGAAAAGTTGGACTGAAAGGCTTGTTACTGTGCTGTATGATTATAAATGAGATCTCTACAGCTGTAGTTCTTGACAGTGTAGTGGGAAATTGTGGGGATGAGGCAGGGATTGGAAAGGCCACTGATAAGAGAGTGGGAGAAGACAGAAAGCTTTCACGACAGAGTGGGGGCGAGAGGGAAAGGGAGGCTCTGTAGCCTCGGGGAGGAGAGGTGAATGGGGTGGGAGTAGAAAACAGTTGCTTCTGGAAAACCCTATTTTGTAACTAGTTTCAAAAATGACTGTTTACTTTGGACCTAGCTGAGATGTGGTCGATTCTGACATAAATATTTCATTTCAATAAATGTAATTATGGAAAATACAAAACAAAATTGGATATCAAAATGTAGCCAGTGCTATGTGTAAGAGATTTGGGCAGGAGAGATGCGTAGGCAAACATATCTGGTTATCAGGTTCACATCTTCATGCTCACGAACTGGTTGGCACAGGAATCATTGCCTATTAATCGCCACCCCATCGCACACGTGAGTTCAGTTTTGGCTGGAAACACTTGCTTAAACATCCAAGTTGTCAAATAAAAAATCAATAGAGGAATTTACAAATGATTTAATGGTCTGGTCCGTGTGAATGAGATAACCAACTGCACTGGGGCTCTCCCTTTGCTGTTCTTAAGCAAATATGAAACAGAAAATGGAATGCCTTCTTTTCATCAAAACATTTTGTTGTACAGGGCATTTTATAATAAGTGCCACACTTTCTTCTGATTTAGAGAATATGTACTTCCTTGGTCGCTTCAAGGATTTGGAAGTTTACGCACGCAATAAACATATGTGGTAAAATGCAAAGGTGAAAAAGGACATCGAACAGTAAAGGGCCCTTTGGCTCACAATACCTGTGCCAAATGGTGTTATGTAAAACTCTACCTGCACGTGGTCCATATCCCTTTATTCCCCATATATTTTTGTGCCTATCTAAAAGCTTTTTAAATGCCACTATTGTGGCTGCCTTTGTCACAACTCCTCACAGTTCCAAGCACCCATCAGTCTCTATATAAAAAACTTGCCCTGCACATATATTAAACATCCTCCTCTAATCTTAAAGTTATGTTCTCTATAATCTTTGACTTCAAAAGAAGGTTCTGACTATCTATCCGATCCATGCCTCATAATTTTATATACATTTTTCAGGTCTCCGCTCATCCTCCGATTCTCTTGAGAAGTTTATCCAACCTGCCCTTCAGCCTCTAATCCAGCCTATATTCTGGTAAAGTTTATCTGCACCCTTTCCAAAGCACCCACCTACTTCCTGTAATGGGGCCACCAGAACTGCATATAATATTCCAAAAGCGTCCTTACTAAAATCCTATGAAGTTGCAATATGACTTCCTGATTTTTATACTCAATGCCCAGACCCATGAAGGCAAGCATACCATGAACCTCCCTTACCATTTCTTCTACCTATTTTGCCACTTTCAGGGAGCTATGGACTTACGATTGTTAAATAGTCCATGGAAACTATGTTGGAAGCCAAAAATAGGCTCGATTTCCACCCCCCTAATGAATCGCTGTAGCGTGGCATAAAACAAACAAGCCTCGTATTGGCCATTGTTGAACAAATGCCACCCAAATCCAATGTTAAATATGTAATTCAACATTAGCTCCCTGCTAATTATTTTACCAGAGCCACGTTCTGGTGGTTTCATTATCACTCCACTTGAGCTTCCAAACTCGATGTGTTGCCATTATGGTACAGCAGGAGTGCTACACGATCAGTAACAATATTAGGTAGAAACAAGCAGCAGATGCTGGTTTATACTAAAGATAGAAATAAAATGCTGGAGTAACTCAGCGGGTCAGGTAGGATCTCCGGAGCAAAATGATAGGTGACGATGCGGGTCAGGACACTTCTTCAGACCAAAGCTCATTTGCACAATTAAGTAGATATAAAAGATAACATCGCACTACTCTAAGAAATCCAGGAAATGTTCTGAAGCCCTGGGCAACATTTCTCCTTTGAGCAGTCTCAAAAAAAAAACATAAAATGGAACAATTGGTTAGTTTACTTCTTGCTTTTGAAATACTGATCCCAAGAATACAAACAGAAAATGTTTTCCAGCATTTGCAGTCTTTATTTTCAATTACTGTTCCTGGGAAGGGATTCGAGAGACTGCGGGCACTGGAATCTGGAGCAAAATCAAATTGTTGGAGGAATTCAGAGGGTCAGCAAGCATCTGGTGAGGCAGAGGTGGGATCAATGTTTTGGGTGGAGAATTTCTCCTGCATTTTCTTCTGATATTCTTCAGAAATGTTTGATTTTGCAATATGACTAGGCTTCAAAAGCACTGCACTGGCATCAAAGCAATCTGATGTTAGTGAAAATATCTGTTATAGAGCTACTGAAAGCACCAGTCATCGTGATTGCTCAACTCCATGCACAGCAAATGTCACCTTCTGCTTTTTAAATCAGGTACTTTTCCCACTTGTTGTGATCAAAGTTTAAAGCTTTCACATTCCTTTTCGCAATATTTTTTAAATGGAGGCTCAGCTGTAAGTTGGACTACCTCTCAGTCACAACTAATGGTTCTGGACATAATAATAACCTTAAATTTCTACTGACTAAATAAAACGTTCATTCTTCTTATTGTCCAGATGATTCACAGCAATTATTCATCATTGCAAATGCAGCACACATTAATTTCATAGCATAAACAGGGTCAGAGCATCAAGTAGATTTTTAAATTATGCTAATCCTTAATTTATAAACTTTCCACTGCACAACCTCTTGAAAATGTTCAACTTGCAAGACCTTCACAGTCTTAGCAACCTTACACATTCCATACAACAACCCAATTCTTCAATTGCTGCTTCTAACTGCTCCAACACCAGTACATTCTAAATGCTGGTCATCATGTGGAAAGAACCACCTCCTGAAATCAGTCATAATGCTAGTTCACAGAAGTAAAAAAAAAAAATTTAGTTTGTTTCTCTAAGTTTTATGCCCAAAGTGCACTGACCTAAGCATTGTAGTTTGGGCATAACATTCACGATGTGGGTCTGCCTATGTCACCCATACCACCTCTCCTTCCTTCAGCTCTCTTGGTTACTTGATTACTAAATATTCTATGGCTTGATAGATTTATATGGAGAACAGAAAGACTGAATGAAAGCAGGAAAGGAGAATCTCTGGCAGATTATTCTGATTGTGGAGCTTCTGTCCACATCCTCCGCATGTATCTAAACAGATATGGTGAGAAAGTGCAATTTCAGAGCTGGACTGGCATTTGGGGAATCAGAAGCAGAAATCATTCTGCACACAGTAAACACTTGCCCCAGGCTTAGGAGCTCCCACTCACAACGTAGTTAAACTAGTGACATGATGAAATACAAGCTATGTTCCTCGGACTGTGATTTCTCTGACTCCAAATGGATAGGTACAGCATCACACAGCAATCCCAGCAGGTCAGCACTCCACTCTTATAGGTACGGTACAGGTTTGACTTGTCTGGAGAACCATTGCAAAATTAAACTTCTAAACTGGGCTTTACCATTGAAGCCCCTGTTCAAAATGTCCCAGGAGAAAAGGCTCCCAATGGTCCCACAGTCAGTTGACTTGTACCAAAGAGTCACAAAGCTATGCAACACGTTTGACTAGATTTAAAGGGGTAAGGGCCAAATGCAGACAGCTGGTGCATCTTTGGCTGGCATGGGCAAATTGGGCTGAAGGGTTGCATGAGTCTATACCTCAGCATGCCAGGCAGCATCATTGGAGTGAATGGATAGGCAATGTTTCAAGTTGGGACCCTTCTTCAGAAGACTTCTTCCATAGCACCCAGTTCCATCTGAAGAAGGGTCCTGACCTGAAATGTTGCCTACCATTCTCTCCAGAGGTATTGCCTGACCCGCTGAGTTACTCCAGCACTTTGTGTTATATTCAAGGTAACCAAGATAGATTGTCCAAGAGGGACAAAAACATTCAGTGTCTATTGGATAAATGTGATGTCATTCACTATGGAAGGAAATAAAGACTAGATTGAGAAGCGTGGATGTACAAAGAGACTTGGGTGTTCTTGTACAACTGTCACTGAAAGCAAACAAACAGGTATAAGTGAGGACACACGTGAACTAGAGGATCAGCATCACATATTCCACTTGGGTAGCTCGCAGTCCAACGGTATGAACACTGAATCTTCCAAGTTTAAGTAACAGTAACACTCACCCTTTTCCTTCCCTCCTCCCTCATTCTTATGAGCCCCCCATCACGGCAAGCTCAATTCCCCCACTATCCCACCTGTGCTGGTCCACCTATATCTCTCACTTTGGCTACACATTTCGCCTCTTTCCTCTGCTTATCTGGCATCTTTGTGTATCCTTTGCATCTCTGGCCTGTGTCCATCCAACTACACCATTCCTTTCCTGTATCCACCCATAACTTGCGAGGCTTTGTTCACCTGCATCTCTTTTCCAGCTTTCTCTCCCCCCCCATCCCCTTACCACCATTGTTCTGAAGAAGGGCCTAGATCTGAAATGTCTCCTGTCCATTCCCTCCACAGATGCTACATGACCCATTTAGTTATTCCAACACTATGTGCTTTGCTCGAGATTCCAGCATCTGCTGTTGCTTGTGTCTATGATATTTCCTTTGTCTGCCACTTTAATTCTCCATCCTACTGCCACTCAAGACGTTTGATCTGTGGCCCCCTGTACTTCCCAGTGAGGCCCAACACAAGCCTAAGGAACTGCACCTCATCTTCTGTACAGGCACGTCACAGCTTCTGAACATAATAATGAATTCTACAAGTTCAGGTAACTCCGTTTCTTGATTTACACTGGTTGGCCACCTGTGATAGTCAACTCTATTCTTTTCTCTCAGTGAGTGGAGGATGTGCCCAGTTTGTCTTGCTGTGCAGGTACTCCTACTTTACATTGCACAACTCCCACATTCTTTAGTCTATGTTCTCGCTCTCTGACAGCTCAAATGACTGGACAACCTGCTTTAAAGTTTATCTCCATGGTCTCCCTGGTTTTACACTGCCAGAGATATTCTCCACCCCCAAACACCCTGCAGCTTAGGCAGCTTTGTTTTGTCGTCTTCCCACTTCTGATGAACGGCCTCCAATCTGAAGCATTAGCCAGGTTTCCATTCCCACAGAGGCAGCCTGATCTGATGTGTATTTATAGCAGGCCTTAAATACAGCTTGAATTTGGAGGGCGGCGTGGTTGTGCAGTGGCAGAGCCGCTGCCTTACAGCGTCAGAGACCCAGGTTCGATCTTGACTACGTGTACTGTCAGTACGGAGTTTGGACATTCTCCCAGTGACTGCGTGGGTTTTGTAAAGGTGCCCTGGTTTCCTCCCATTAACTTGGCATCGGTAAAAATTCTAAATTGTCCCCAGTGCGCAGGATAGTGCTAGCGTACGGGGTGATCGGCGCAGACTCAGTGGCCCAAAGGGTATCTCTACACTAAACTAAGCATTTTGTTTTAGTCTTGTAAAAACTCATCTGAATTACTAATATTAATAGGAAAGGAAATCTGCCGTCACTTCCTTTGATTGACGTAATTCATGCCAGAAACTGTTTCTTTAAAAAACTAAAAAAAAAATTGGACTGCCCATGCGACAGCAATCAAAGTACATCCAGCCCAATCAACTCTGCAAGATCATCCTTGTACCAATGGAAAACGAGCCAACTAACAGCCAGATTCACAGAATCACAGCTTGCTCTAAAATGCACAGTTGTGGTCATGATGCATATTTGATACACCAGACCACATGGCAGCTTAGGTCCAGAGATGAGGCAAAAGTGACTGGCCCTGACATCAAGGCTGCGTATTATTAAACGTGTCTGGCATCAAACAACCTTAATAACATTAAATTTGACAGGAGTTAGAGAAAAAATGTTCCATTGACTGGAGATATCTATCGTGCGATTGCTATAGGAAAATCATCTCATTGTTGCAAGAATTCCACAGTGCAAAGCCCAAGGCACAACCATCGACAGCTACTTCACCACTGACGTTCTCGCAATCATAACGTCAGAATGATGATGATGGCAGTGTTCAATTACATTTGCAATACATTTTTAAAAAGTAGACCTGCCCTACAGCAGAACATAGGGCAACATTCAGGCTTAGCTTGATGCATTGCACATGACATTCACTCTACAAGTCCAGGTAGCAAGTATTGGCAAGAAGATAGGAGTCTATCCACCGAGCTATGATGTTCAATTACATTATCCTGGTTGAGTACCCAATCTTGAACCAAATGGGAGCAATTAAAACAAACAGCATTAATGCATTTAAGGAGAGGCTGGACAAATGTATGACAGCAATGAGAATAGAGGGTTTTACTGATTGATCTATGATAAGTCGAGAAAAAGGTTTAAATAGGACATACACATAGTCTGGGTTGAATGACCCATTTTCGTGATCTATTTATTTTTAATCCCTCTTAGAACTATCAACATCTATGGTGATATAACAGAGAAGACCATGATGTTCCCATCAATTTTCAAATTTGAGCAACACAACATGACCTTATAATTTAATCTCCAAGTCTGGCACCATTCTGGCAAATGTGCACTGCAGTTTCTCATAGTGCAATACAACCTTCTCAAAGGTTTGGTGCCCAGAATAGAAGCCATGATTCCAGACTGGGTCTAACCAGGTTTCTACAATGGCAGCAGTGAACTATGTTTATACCAGTCGTCCTAACGGAGATTGTGCCAAGGAATGCACATCATGAACCTGCAACAATTATATCCAATATAGTTTAATTTCCCAGAGATTCTGACTTTGTGGAAACTGCGACTCATGACCCGCCTGGGACTAATTTCAGATTTCTATTGGACGCATAATTGTGCATACCATTTGCATAACTGATGTGCTTTAATAACAAGGTTATGGAGTGTAAACTCACAGGACAAACCAATTTAGACCATGAACGTATTTGAAATGGGGTTTTTTAAACATTTGTTGCACCATTTGGAAGCAATATCTGAACCATACCATGACAGAATTATTCCACACATATCTGTAACCACAAAATATTCAAACATTTTGTATTAAATCAAAGTGATTTCTCATGGAAATATAACCGAGCCAATGAAATGCAAACCCCCAAAAGTAGGCCAAATATACAAACACAAGAGCCTAACAACACAAATCAGAGAGATGTGACAATTGGAAAATTTACACACAGAAAGTCAGAAGGTTTGTTTTCTCATCGCAGTCTAATCATAAAGTTGAATCAAAACGCAATGTTCCTAGTTTCCACAAAACTGGAAGCAAGAACAGAATAACGAGCATTGGCACAAGAGCTTTTTTTAATTTCCAACAAAAATAAAATAAAAAAATCCTTTGGATGCAACGTGCAGGTAGGTGCAACATCTTTCATTCGCTTTCTCCCTAAAATAGCTCTTCTTTTATGCCACCTGTGATAGCTAGCTTGCCATATCTGTTTTATGGTAAAAGGACACAAAGTGCTGGAGTAACTCAGTGGGTCAAGCAGCATCTCCGGAGAACATAGATAATTGACATTTAAGGTCTTCCAGCTTTCTCCCCCCCCCCACCCCACAATCCGACCTGAAAGCTCCAGTCACCTATCCATGTTCTCCAGAGATGCTGTCAGACCTGCTCAGTCACTAAAGCACTTTGTACATTTTGTGTAAACCAGCATCTGCAGTTCCTCTCTGGCAGGACTGGCAGTTCAGTGTCCAGAGGTACAGATGCGATCGACATGATAGAGGTGGAGGTAACAAAAATAATGGTTGTGCTTTTGATTAGGGAGCAAAATGATGATACTTAGAGGGTATATTTATCCAGTGAGGTTCAATGTATGGAATTTAGAAATATGAAGGGGGTTTTCGCCTGTAACCGTTGTAACTTACTCCATCTATCTTCCAATCACCCTCCCCCCCTCAACTAAATCCATCTTATCACTTGCTAGCCATCGTCTTACTCAGACTTCTTTTTGACAGTTTTGTACTGCCAACTTTAATTAGTCCAAAAAAAGGGTCCTGAACAGAAACATTGTCTAGCCAATCCCTCAACAGATGCTGTTTGCCCCACTTTTGTGTTTTGCCCTTCAGGAATATTAATGTAGGAGTACACTTAAGAGGGAAATCAGGAGTGTAGAAAGAGAACACGAGAAAGCTTAGGGTAAAAGAAAATCTAAAGAGATTCTGCAAGTATATTAAGAAAAAGTGGGTAACGATCAAAATTAGGAACCCTTAAGGATCAATGTGGTCATTTATATGTCGAGTCACAAGAGATGGGCAATAATGAATATTTAATAGTCTGAAGAAGGGTTTCGACCCGAAACGTTGCCTATTTCCAGCATCTGCAGTTCCTTCTTAAACATGAATATTTAATATCTGTATTTAACATGAAGGTGGTCATGGAAGCTGAAGAATTAAAGGAAAGGAATGGTGATGTATTGGAACATAACCATATTACAACAAAGGAGGTGCTGGTGGCTTCAAGGCATATTAAGGTTGATAAATGACAGTCTGATCACGGGTAGAATATTGTAGGAAGCCTGGGAAGAAATTACATGGGCCCTGGCAGAGATATTTCCATCATCTTGAGCCATGACAGACATACCGGAAGACAATTACAACAGATAGTGCAAGAGAAACATAAACAGTGTATGGTGTTACAGCTACAGAGAAAATGTACATAGAAAGAAATCCAAGTCTCTGGAGATAGACATATTCTGATTCTTAGTTGAATGTATTGTCAGCTTAAACACAAGCAAACATCCTGCTCTATTTAAATATTCAAACACGTTGATATTCCCACACAACATGGCATTGTTTGGATTATCACAACTACATATCGAGAAATGAAATAAAGAAAAAAAAATTAAATTGGCACTATGAAGGCACATTCACTTTAATACCCAAAAACATTGCACAACGTGCTGATAGAGGAATTAGCAAAAATCCTAAAATCGGTAAGTCAGGCATCAAATCAGAGCCACAACAATTTAACACAACTCTGTGGAAACACATGCTTCCACAGAATTGTACAGCACAAACAGGTCCTTCAACTCACGGCATTAACGTTGACCTTTCTGCCAATCTATGCTAACCCTATTTACCCGCATTAGGTGCATATCATTCTACACCTGGCGAATACATCTGTCTGAGTGTCACATGTGGTTAAAGTGCACATTGCCAGATTTTATTAAAGGCCATTTTTATACATTTTGGTCTCACCATGTAAAAATGGTCACCATAATGTTTGGGACACAGCAATGTCATGTAAATGAACGTAGTCATGTTTAGTATTTTGTTGCATATCCTTTGCATGCAATGACTGCTTGAAGTCTGCGATTCATGGACATCACCAGTTGCTGGGTGTCTTCTCTGGTGATGCTATGCCAGGCCTGTATTGCAGCCATCTTTAGCTTAGGCTAGTTTTGGCGGCTAGTCCCCTTCAGTTTTCTCTTCAGCATATAAAAGGCATGCTCAATTGGGCTCAGATCAGGTGATTGACTTGGCCACTCAAGAATTGAAGTGAAGCCATGTGTCCCAAACATTTTGGTGCCTTATATAAACCAATATGCACTTTAACCACATGTGATTTTTTTCTATTACAAATCACAAATTGTGGAGTGCAGAGGCAAATAAACAAATTATGGGGTTTTGTCCCAAACATTATGGAGGGTACTGTATCTGACCAGTGAACGTATTTGAACGTACCTGTACTAGTGTTTTGTAACTTTGTAACATAATATCCAATTTTTATATTCCATGCCATTATCTAGGAAGCATAGATGCCATATGCCCCCAACTACCCGTGTTGCCACTTTCAAATGGGGCAACACCGTGGCGCAGTTGGCAGAGCTGCTGCCTCACAGCGCCAGAGAACCAGGCTCGATCCTGACATCGGGTGCAGTCTGTGTGGAGTTTGCAGATTCTCCCACTGATCACCTGGGTCAGATCCCCAAAACGTGTGGGTTTGTAGGTTAATTGTTCTCTGTAAATTGCCTCTGGCGTGTAAAAGTAGACGCGAAAGTGGGATAACCAGAACTAGCATGAATGAGTGATCAATGGCCGGCGTGGTCTCAGTTTGCCGAAGGCTCTGTTTCCATGCTGCATCTTTCAATCAATCAATCAATCAAAATAGCTGGCTCCAAACATAGGAGTAACATTCAGGACTATTCAAATAAAACTTACAGAAATAGATTGCACTGTAAAAATGTACGGTATGGCTATGAATAGTGAAAAGAAACAAACATTGCCCTGAAGTTCCCAATCCAAGAGCACAGCCTAGTGGCAAGTAGTAGAAACGTTCAGCAAGGCCTGGGCGATGAAGAAGAATATTGCCAGTGAAACCATCGGGAGATGTAGCATTGAAGCAGGTGCTTTGCCAATAATAAAGCCTTGATTTTCACGCTTATCCTTATTCTCCTCACATTCCCATTAACACCATTCGTCCTTCCAATCCTATCGCTCACCAACTTCACAATTTACAGCGGTCAAATAGCCTAGATTCTCGCATGTGCTTGGGATGAGGGAGGAAACCTGAGCGCCTGGGTAGGGAGGGATGGAATCCCAAGCAGTCAGGGAGAACCTGCAATCTCTGTACAGACAAGATCCGAGTCCAGGATTGAACCCAGTGTCTAGGGCTGTGAGGCAGTGGCTCTACCCATTGAGCAACTGAGCCACCCATTTTGATTTTGATTTCAAGTATCAAAATGAGGAGCACAGAGACTGCAACCACGTAAGAGTGTGGAGCATGCTGATATTAATCATTCATCTCTAGTTTCCCTTAGAAAATGGTGGTGGGTTCTCTTGAAACATGTAGCCTTTTAGTACAACCGAGAGGCTTGCTTAATCACTTCAGAGACTAGTTAAGAATCAACTATTTTGGCATGGCACAAAAGTTACTTACATGCCAGTTCTGATATGCATAGTTTCCTTCCAGAAAGTATATTAGCCAACCAGCCTGTTTTCACCAACAAACTGACACAATTCATTGTTGCTTTTCATCTCCAAATGCTTTGAATTGTATTCAGATTTTCAGCAAGGATGATTACTAACATAATATTATCAGCACATGCCTCTGGATTATTTGATTCTTTATATCCGGCAATTTTTCAACTTATGTGGATTCCTTGCTGGTACAAGTTCTCATAGGCACTGACCCAAGTTCCTTAGATAGTATGCAATTCGCTAATTAGCATACTCCTTTATTTTGTTTTAAACTTAACAGTACCGTGGGAATACTTTCCACCCCATGGAATGCAGCAGTTCAGGGTGGTGACTCACCACCTTTACAGCAATTGGGGATGGGCAGTAAATGCTGGGCTTGTCTTCAACATCCACAAGCCTGAATGAGCAGAAGAAAAGGCAAGCCAAAACAGGAATCAACCATGGAATTTAACACCATTTGGCAGGTCATTGCAGAGTATATTTATAGAATCATAGAAATTCACTGTGTTCCTCGCATACCTGAGAAGAATGCAGTCTAGAATGATAAGAGACAACACGCCTATCACATCAAGTGGGGGTTCAATGCTAAATCCATTGCTAAATGAAATTTGAGCAGACCAGAAATTTGGATATTGATATACTAAAATTCTCAGCATGCTCATTTAGCATGTTGATAAGTGACCAGTTTTAGGCTAACTGGATTAAACTTGTTAAAGAGCCTCAAATGTATACATAACAACAAAACATCAATGAACGGATTGCAATGTCCTATTTAATCTCAGAAAGACCCAAGTTAGGTGTATCCCATTTTAAAAGGTTCCACACCTACTTAAAATTTTCTGAATTTGCAGATATAGTCATGCAACCATCTGCATTGAAAACAGACTCTTTCCAGCTCTCTCATATGTTTAGCCAGAAGAAAGTTTAAACCTGTTTTACCCTGTAGCTCCTTTACGGTGAGGGTACAGGAAGTAGGCGTGTAGCAGGGGCTGCAGTAACCCCAGGTATAAAAGTTATCATGATCAGTGGCTTTCAGCACCTTCTCCATAAAAGTGGTTCTAGAGCCTCTGCTTTGTAATTCCACTGCATTTGTAGATTAAAGTCCACCTAAGACATCAAGAAAATAGACCCTCGACTAACGCACTTGGACACTTCCTCTGGACAGTCACACATGCTGGATGTAATGAAAGATGACAATTTAACTTCAGTCAAATAAATTGTCAAATAAAAGAAATAAGTAGCCGAGCAATCCCGAGACTTGAGCTAACCGATGGACTCAAAGGATCCTCCCGTCTTAACTGAAGAAACTGAAGAAATGACCAGCCATTTTAATTTGTTTTGAAATAAAGGTGTGCAGTTCTGCAATTATTTTAACATTAAATATATATACAATTGCCCCTGCAATACCTGTAGGAGGTGCACTGTAATATCTTCAAAAGCAGGTGAATTGCTTTTAGTCGTTGATGCCCCATCTGTTGACAAGCCACACCCACTTGCCACTCCCAAATTTCAGTGAGAGGAAGGTGTGGCAGAATCCTCTCCTCTGACAGCATTTGCTTGAGTATCTCAAACCCTGGGGGAGGAGAAGTTATGAACAGACAACCAAAATAAATAACTGCATCCTCAAAATTCAAATGTTCACTTGTGCCGTGCAACTAATAATCACCGATCTGCATACTGTGCTGAATTGTCTTTAACTTATTAAAAGCAGTATAAAATAGCCTATAGAAAATAGCATGCCACAATCACAATGGTATGATTTTTTAATAGAAACACTAGCAATTCTAACCACCTGCTCCATTTAGTGAGGTAGTGTACAGAAAAACTGCAAAGAGAAACAAAAAATGAAACCCTGCTTTAACTTTAAAAAAAGATTGCAAACTCATCAGTATAGTTTAATTGGCAGCTCTGCAGAAGATATTGAAATTTGTTTCACTACAAATGTATGGAAGGTAGCTTAGAGATACAACATATGTATGTATGGTAGTTTAGAGATACAACGGGGAATCAGGCCCTTTGGCCCATCGAGTCCGCACCAACCAGTGATCCCCTTACACTAACACTATCCTACACACGAGGGACAATTTTTACCGAAGCCAATTAACCTACATAAATAACCTTTGGAGCGTGGGCAAAAAAACCACAGCACCTGGGGAAAACCCAAACAGTCATGGGGGAACGTACAAACTCTGTACGGACAGGACCCGTAGTCAGGACCCGAAGCCAGGACTCTGGCGCTGTAAGGCAGCAACTCTACCGGTGAAACATTAACAGGACAGGGAATGAGAACAGGGGGATGCGGGGAAGAGAAAGCAATGAGAATGCAAGCAAATGTATGAAAGCATATAATACTTGGGGAAAATAAAACAAATATTAAAGTAAAAGATGAGGAAGTAGCTTAATCAATATTCCAACCCACACCATTTTCTGCACTAACTCACCAGTCAGGAATCGCCCACGATGGCCTCCCGTAACTGTGAATTTATAACCCCAATCATTGGTGTCTAGGTCAGATGTAAACCTGTAATACAGCGTATCACCTAGAAGAAATAAAATAAACATGTTCACAAGAAGAATGGAAACATTTGTAAAAAATACCAAGTGTTATTGCAAAAAGACATTAAAAATGAATGGTGCCAAGCCATTCGACCTTTTGAGTTTAAGGCAACTCTCAGAGAAATCTCAACAACCCCACTCCCCACTTATTTCTCTGTAACCTACTCCCTTTCATATGTTCCTTAACCACCTCACCCCTAATTCTTCAGCATTGTCTCAGTAAGTTAAGGACACTTTACTGTAGCTAATTAACAGACAACCCATAAATCTTTTGGGATTATAGGAGGAAGTTGAAGAACCTAAAGGAAGAAAATGCAAAGTCTGTACACTTATCATCGAAGGTCAAGATTTAAAAAAACTGGCCAGGCCATCAGTAATATCCATGGGCCAGCAGATATTTGATTATAAGATAAAGGCATACAGATTTGAAATCGCGACTGACAGAGAGTATGAAAATTCTACCTGGAATGTCAAAGTCAATCCATTTATGTGACGATCCACTGAATGTATGCCGATCTTGTTTGTAGTCATTGCTGCTGGACATCAATAACTCATCGCAGCCATCCTCAGATACACAATGAGCATCAAATTTCACTGACAGGTAAATAGCACCAGGGATATGAACTTTATCCTGGGGTTTAAAAGAAGGAAATTGTTGGGTGCTTTGGTATAATTACAATAAAACATTCAGTACAGAAATAAGCAAATCACTTTGTAGGGGTTTACACATCACTTTCTATTTATAGCTAAGTACTGTGTAAAATATAAACACAAGGAAGAGCAAATGTATGGTTTGCTGGTTTGTAACAAAAAAAAAGTGCTGGAGCAACTCAGCAGGTCAGGCAGCAACTCTGGAGAAGATGGATAGGCAAGGTTTCAGGTCGGGATCCTTCTTCAAACTGAAGTTATGTCAGGCAAGATGCAAAGATAAATAGTATAAAGTCATTCGGCCTGTCAAGTCTAGGCCAAATCTCAGACTGATGTTCAGTTGGGCTGAAATTTCTCTAGGACTTTGTGTCTTTTTGCTGTGTGAAATGTTTGCGCAGAAACCTTGTTGTACGAGTGCTGCACTAACAATTCCTTGCTCGTTGAGGTGCCTTTTATTTTATTCCTCATAAGTTCACACGTCTAATTATGTTCTGTTAAGAAACTATCCTTTACATTTCCAGATTTGTCAGTTAATGCAATAAGAGGTGTCGCATGAAACACTGATTTTTTTTGCTCCTTATTAATTGAGTTTGCTACTTTGACTAGTATACCGCTTGGCACTTCATCTTTAGTTACAAGTTGGATGCTCGCTTTGTGAATCATGTACAATTCCCCTCTGAAGAATTTACCAAAGTGGATAGTTTCATACCCCCCTCACATTACATTCCATCTTCTGCCTTCTTGCCCGATTGCTTAAGCAGTTTTACATCACTTTGCAATTTCTTCACAGCTGCACATTTCCAATGGCACCAGTGTGCCTTAGGGAGGATACAGTAGCATTGGAGACAGTCCAAAAATAATTCACCAGTCCAATTCCTGAGACAAGAGGGTTGACCTGTCCATAGAGGCTAAAAAGGTTGGAGTTATTTTGGTATTCTTTGGAGTTTAGGAGAATGAGGAGTGACATTGCAAAGTTCCCAAGGGGGCACAAAGGGGTAGAAGTTCAGTCTTAAACGAGGGGACACAGATGCAAGATAAGAGGCTAGTCATCTAAAACCAAGGTACAGGCAACTACCACATTACAGCAATTTGGGTAATGAAAATTTGTTCCTTTGGAAGTCACAAATCACTACAAACAAAAACAAGAGAAAAAATTACTCTCAGAATTTGTCTGTTATTACATATTTTAAACATTCTGGCTTCTAGACACATGCACAGATGAGGCTTCGTGTCACGGGGCGGCACAATGGCACAGCGCCAGAGACCTAGGTTCAATTCTGACCTCGGATGCTGTATATGTGGAGTTTGTACGTTTTTCTGTGACTGAGTCAAGTTCTCTGGCTTCTTTACATATCCAAAAGATGGGCAAGTTTGTAGGTTAATTGATGTCTGGAAATTGCCCCTTGTATGTAAGGAGTGGATGAGAAAGTGGGATAACATAGAACTAGTTAGATAGAGCTCTTAAAGATAGCGGAGTCAAGGGATATGGAGAGAAGGCAGGAACAGGGTACTGATTGTGGATGATCAGCCATGATCACATTGAATGGCGGAGCTGGCTCGAAGGGCCGAATAGCCTACTCCTGCACCTATTGCCTATTGTCAATGGTCGGCATGGACTCAGCAGGCCGAGGGGCCTGTTTCCATGTTGTAACTCTAAATTTTATTTATTAAATGTTCTTGGCAAAGTTCCCATGGTCTCCGTATCATACCTATCACAAGCTGCTCTACATTTTCTGTCCAACTCCATGACAAAAGTTGGGAAGGAATGGAAAAGTGTTGTAAACAGCTACAAGTAGGGATTTCCACTGTCCATTCATTCTTAGGCCTGCTCAAAATAACTGCAGATGCTGAATGTCCGAACCAAGATCCTCTCAATGCTCTTATTCATCCTTTAGTTCCATCAGTTCAGCTCATTCCACGACCATTAGCTGGAAAGAATGCTTGTACGATTTATGAGGATGTTGCCAGGACTTGAGGGCCTGAGTTATAGGGAGAGTTCTCCAGGCTAGGACTTTATTCCTTGGTGCTCTGGAGGATGAAGGATAATCTTATAGGTGTACAAGATCATGGGGGGGAATATATAGGGTGAATGCACATAATCTTTTACCCAGAGTAGGGGAATCAAAAAAGCAGAAGACATGGGTTTAAGGCGAGAGGGGAAAGATTTAATAGGAATCAGAGGAGCAACTTTTTCCACACACAGTGGTCGATGGAATGAGCTGTCAGATCAGGTAATTAAGGCAGATACTATAATAACATTTAAAAGACTTTTGCACAGGTACATGTATAGGAAACATTTAGAGTGATACGAGTCAATTGCGAGCACGTGGGACTGGTGCAGATGGGGCATCCAGTCAGCATGGGCAAGTTGGGCCGAAGGGCTTGTTACTGTGCTGTATGACCACGGGACAGCAGGAGGCCCTTTGGAGACTCCTCATTCCTGCTCCTCCATCCAATAAGATTTTGGTGGATATTTTATCATTCCCTCCTTTCCTAAATAGTGGGGTTGGTTTAGTTACAATCCCATCTTTCAGCATCAATAAAGAATCCATGAAATTTGGACGATGAGAACTAGTGCATTTAGCCACCTCTTTTGAAACCCTGTGACGCAGGTCATTTAGCTTTTATCTGCTTTCAGTCCCATTAATTCTTCCCAAGTGCTAATTTCTTTCGGCAACTCCTTCACGCTAAAGCTGTTATTCTCTATTGTTTCTGGGAGATTTGGCGATCTTCTTCCATTAAAATTTTATTTAGTTTCTCTGCCGTTTCCTTAATCCTCACAATAATTTCTTCTGTCTTAATCTGCAACGTTTGCTAATCTTTATGTTTTAAGTATCTACGGAAACATTTACAGCCGATTTACATATTTCTTTCCAGATTATTCCCAATTTCTACTTTCCCTTTCCTTATCAATGCCTATGCTGAATTCTGGGTTTTGCCCAATTCTTGGGGCTCCTGGTTTTTTTTGACAACATTATACGTTTCAGATGATCTACTATGATCTTTAACTTCCTTAAGCACAGCTGGAACACTTTTCCTGTGGATTAGCTCGTTCTGATCTTGCTCAATAGTTGCATTCCTTGTGTTATAGAAAAATTGTGTTAAAAAAATAATTGTGCCATTGGGGAAAGGGGGATTTAGTATGAGAGAGTTTGACACGCAATTACAATGTTTATCGCCCCACAGGACATTAAACATTAAAAGTATTTTTAATAGTTATACATTTAGTTTTGTTACATTGTTCAATAGACTATCATTGCATGTGTCAATAGAAGTGATTGCTTATTAATTTAATGGTCACCTGCAGTTAAAGTAACTGCTGTATTAATGGACAATGCTGTCTGATTACTATGGGAGGTTACATAGAAACACATTTTTTGGATTGTTTTTATTTCAATACAATGTTTGTTTCTGCTTGTCAATCTCCAAAGTAACTTTAAATGGTTCTCTAGTCCACGATTGACATCATATTATAACCAATTCACCACACGTATTATAAATATCGTTCCCCAATTCATGAATCTCGTTGTATCCAATTCATGGTATGGAAACAAGTGTCATAACAATTCTTCGTGTCATAAACTATCTATTAATTCTTTAAATGTCAGGGATTATTTTATTATCTTTATATCCTCTTTGCAATAAAAAATAAATACTGTAAAATATTTAGGACCCAACCATAATGATTGTGCAATCATATCTCAATAACAACTTTTTGATCAAAACCATGCTTGTGTCATTAATTTCCATGCCTTGAAATGGGTGCTGTGTTGATTTGGATAAAAGGCCTGATTTTTAACTTTTTTTTCCTATGATGTAACCCTCCAAATTATCTATTTTTACTTGACACACAATCCATTTGAGCTTTTTCAAAACACTGTTCTGCTTTGTAATGTTAATTTTGTTCCTCAGGCCTAGTTCCACACTGATCAAACTGATGTTTCGTTCTGCACTTTGACAAGATCTTTCTCCTCATACTGAATGAGAAGCCCAGATTTAATTTGCTTGCTTTCTATTTTTCCAACCTGCTGGGTGCTCCTTAAAGACTGTGACATTGTTTTTTTTTACCAAGAACGCAGTACATTTTTTTTTCCATTGCAAATGTTATGTTATGGTGTGGTTCTAGCTAAGAATGGTTTAGAATGCTAAGTTGCCTGTTCAATTCTTGCTTGGAGCAGGGATCCTCTAAACATTCACATATATTCTTAATTTGTTAATAATAGTTGACTTCAACAGAGCTTAGAGCTTGCCATGTAGCTTAGAAATAGCCCCTTGGTCTACCATGTCTATATCAGCCATCAAGTGCCCATCTATACTAATCCTATTTACAGTTTCTTTGGCACATGATATTCGTCCAAGCTCACCCACTTAAGTTAGATGGTTGTGGCTTCAAGTCCCAAGTATCTGAGTACATACGTTGGTATGCCATGCACCTTTGAAGTATTGTATGTGTGTGTGTTTGTGGCGTGACTCACGTTACAGCCTTTTTTAATTTTTTGGTCTAGTTAAATGTAGTTGTCATGTTTTTTTCACAGACTATTATCTAAATGGTGGCCGACTAGGAAAAGGGGAGATGCAGCGAGACCTGGGTGTCATGGTACACCAGTCATTGAAAGTGGGCATGCAGGTGCAGCAGGCAGTGAAGAAAGCGAATGGTATGTTAGCTTTCATAGCAAAAGGATTTGAGTATAGGAGCAGGGAGGTTCTACTGCAGTTGTACAGGGTCTTGGTGAGACCACACCTGGAGTATTGCGTACAGTTTTGGTCTCCAAATCTGAGGAAGGACATTATTGCCATAGAGGGAGTGCAGAGAAGGTTCACCAGACTGATTCCTGGGATGTCAGGACTGTCTTATGAAGAAAGACTGGATAGACTTGGTTTATACTCTCTAGAATTTAGGAGATTGAGAGGGGATCTTATAGAAACTTACAAAATTCTTAAGGGGTTGGACAGGCTAGATGCAGGAAGATTGCTCCCGATGTTGGGGAAGTCCAGGACAAGGGGTCACAGCTTAAGGATAAGGGGGAAATCCTTTAAAACCGAGATGAGAAGAACTTTTTTCACACAGAGAGTGGTGAATCTCTGGAACTCCCTGCCACAGAGGGTAGTCAAGGCCAGTTCATTGGCTATATTTAAGAGGGAGTTAGATGTGGCCCTTGTGGCTAAGGGGATCAGAGGGTATGGAGAGAAGGCAGGTACGGGATACTGAGTTGGATGATCAGCCATGATCATATTGAATGGCGGTGCAGGCTCGAAGGGCCGAATGGCCTACTCTTGCACCTAATTTCTATGTTTCTATACTGTTTTTAACTGTGTATATGTGGGGTGAGGGGGAAAGCCGGGGGCTCCAACTTTGTGACATTTAGACTTGGAGGGGGGCCGTACATCGCCCCGCGCGGCCTTAATGGCCGTGGGACTTACCATCACCCGCCTGGGGCTTCAACATCGGGGAAAATGGTGTACAGGGGAGAGAAAAGACTTGTCTTCCATCACAGTGAGGAGGAGATTCACTGTGATGGATGTTTGTGTGAATTGAATTGTTTGTGTCTTGTAGGAATTGTTTTGTTTGTATGGCTGTAGAAACAGAGTATCGTTTGAGCCTCACTGAGGTTCAAATGATATTGAATAAATATATTGTATATTGTATATATATATATATTGTATATTGTACTTTCATGGTGCCGTTTTCCAAATGAGATAATAACAAATGTGGTTGCAGAAGACACTATATCACTGAAGAAAAAGCAAGCATTAAGCATATATCCTTGACCATCTTTAAAACTTAATTAGACATTTTGCTCATTATGGTTTGCGCAAGATTACCGGGTGACAAATAACACCTGTGTTTCTGACATTAGAACAGTGACTACATTTCAAATGAATTCACAGGTTGCTAAGCACCTCTGGATGTCTGAAGGATCTGGCATGTATGTGCTTTGTTGCATATTAATGTGTGCAGAACAATGGCTTCGCTCTGAGACAAGTTTCATATCACGGTTCACTTATGGTAGGCTGGTATAGTATCACTAAACATACAAAACCTCCTGCAGTACCTCAATTGTTGTATTATTGTCGTAGGGATGCTTGGATTCTCTAATCTGAACATCCATTCCTGGCTCCTCCATAAATTGACAGGCAGTCACTGCTAAAGATCCCAGGATGTTCTCACTGCAACTGAGCAGCACTCTCTGCAGAATCTGACAAAAAAAAAACAGCAGAGGAAAGAAAACAATAAGCATGGACCCGAACTTCACACTTCACACTGCATGAACAGAGCAGCATGAATTGCCATTAGCATACTGTCCCTCAGTGAAGGACTTCTGCCCGCTGGATCTGTGCTGGATTAATCCTGGCACTAACACTGCTGACGCCACCTGAATAAAAGAGGAAGCACTGTCTCCTGTGAGAAAGTTAAATGCAGCTTATTTACTTAAATTATAAACAACGTTCTTAGCTGCCAGACATTAAAACAACATTTTTTTTTTGCATTTTATATAATGATTTTTTTTAAATAGTTCCCTCGTGTTACTTGTTCGTTGATAACAAAGGCATTCACAAGCATTCGGTGACCTCGATCGCAGCAACAGCTTCAGTAGGCGATCAGCCTGGGGCATCAAAGTTGTTGTGGCAAGTCACATTTGCTACTCTCCTACTATTCTGGACTGCATAACGTTTTTAGAAATTGGATAAAATACAAAAAGTGAAAAGGGATGAAACTGACATGGAAAAAGAGGAGGCAAACACAAGAGAAAGTGAGTGGGAGGAAAAAGAGGGGCATCGTTGGTGAATATATAGTTTTCAATCTTCACTGAATATACAAGGCTCAACCTTTTGTGGCAGGCGACTAAGATCATACAGTAAGGCAGGGTGCGTGGCCAGAGCCAGGGTACACGGGAAAAATCGAGTGTACATGCAGAGCCAGGTGGGGTCAAGATCACGAAGCTTGGGGTCAAGATTAGGAAGCCAAGAGTTGGTAGGTAGACCTACAAGCTAAAGCTCACATGAAAGATATCACCAGAGAAGGGTTGACCACTAAACATCATCGCAGTTTTGAAGTCACCTTAGTTTTTTTTCTCTCTTCTTTATATTGTTTACACATTCTGTTGTGCTGCAGCAAGTAAGAATTTCATTGTTCTATCTGTGACACATGACAATAAAACACTCTTGACACTTGACCAGTGTACCTTCGTGTACCTGTGTTTTTTTTGGTCAGGGAAGCTGATGCCCCTATCCATCAGGAAAATAAGGACTTAGTGCACTTAGTCGCCCAATTACTTCATAGCTCCCGAATGCATGGGTGCAATTATGTGAAACTTTGCAGTTAGCGCTGCCTTACTAAACATGGCTTCGAAAAGTTTGCGACCCTGAACGTTCATCACCAACCTTTTCCCACAAAGGTTTCTCCTCCAACTGCATGAGCAAGTCAAGTACGTAGGCCATGTGAGACGGGCAGCTGAGCCCCAGCACTTCCTCTGTGATGGCCACCCCACTCGGCCAGTTGGCCAACAGAGAGGCCAGAACGTGCCTGGCGTAGAGAATGGAGATGGCTTCGTTGACCTTGTACAGGTAGTCACGCACTGCCCTCTTGCTGCGCGTCTCCAGCTCTTTGTGCAGCAGCATGGAGCTTTTAGTGCGCCGCTGTTTCGCAAAGCTGAGTTGCAGGTCACTCTCCGTATTGGTGATGAGCTTCTGCGAGACAGGATTGCTCTCTTCTATCGCCTTCTCGCAACGCAAAGGTTTGGACTGTGTAAAAAAGAAAGGATGTTAAATTCTCCTACATAATGGCCACACAAACTGAAGCCAAGTCACAGTTTTTCACCATCAATGCCAATGTTTAATTTAACTCAGCAATTGAAGATTTAGAGCTTAGCGTCGAAAAAAAAACCACGGTCAAATTTTCTCTTGAATATTTATATTAACAATCCCTTATTTTCATCCAGAATTCTATGGCCAGGGTCCACGCTGATCATCACTTGTTCATGCTAGTCCTATGTTATCCCACTTTCTCATCCACCCCCTACATGTGAGGCAATTTTACAATCAATTGACAAACCCATATGTCTTTGGGATGTGGGAGGAAACCGGGACACCCAGACACAGGGAGAAGTTTCAAATTCCAGAGACAGCACCCTAGGGCAAGATCGACCCCGGGTCTCTGGCGCACTGAGGCAGCAGCTCTCTCAGCTAATTTGCAATTAGTAAATTTCAGTACAGAAAGATTTTTAGGAAAATTTAGAGCCAATTAACCTACAAACTTGCACGTCTTTAGAGTGGGGAACGAAACCGGAGCACCAGATGAAAGCCCACGCTGTCTCAGGGAGAACGTACAAACTCCACACAGACAGCACTTGTAGTAAGGACTGAACATTGGTCTCTGGCGCTGTGAGGCAGCAGTTCTACCACTGCGCCACCCCCAAACTACTTGTTGATTTTTTTATTTTTAAAAATTGTGAATGGACACAATTATGACAAATGAGTTTCAATACCATAACAGCAAATAAGCGATTGTCTATTCTAAACCAGAGGATAATACAAGGCCATTTCCTAAAGGGTCAAAAGTTTCAAATGGGGGAAGCCCTAGAAAACCTTTGACACCACGTCATTGACTTTAGAATATGATAGATATATAATATAAATCTGGGCCCAAAGATTGAATTACTCAGACGAGGATTCTGCAATCACTAGAATTTGGGTTTGATTCAACTGCTTCACATTCTTACGGGTAGTTGAAGATCTCTTTACAAGAGCTTAGAGTTCTGAAAAATGGAGACAGGCTTTTTAGGTGCAAAGTCAGGAAGATTTCTACTTGACAGAAGGACCTCAAGCACATCTCACGGGTATGCCTACACAGGACTGCAAGGGAGCTGAAGGATTTTGCAAGGAGAAAAAAGGACAAGTGTAGTGATCGATGCTACTCCCTGCATTTTTCTTACAGGTGTTATCTGGTGAAAATCATGCCCATTGTTCCTTTTAAAGCACTGAATCCACTTTGCAATTCATGGAGCAGTTTTGACCACTGACAGGACGAGAATCCTTTGCATGACATTCCTGTTGTAGTGAGCAAGGAGACTGCACTGCAGTTACTGCAGTTGTTCCAGTCTCTTTTCTTCCAGATGATCATTACAGATTCTAATGTTGCCTGTCTTGCCATCTTCTTGTGGATTGACAACTTAAATTGCCTTCTACCAAGCTATAGAATTACACAGATGTCTTCTGCTCCCGAATCCTTGATGTTTTTCAGTTAATGTTTTTAAACCCCTCTTGATCCGAAGTGGTCACAACATTGTGGAATGGAGTCAAGAACACTTACATCAGGTGTTTATTCCAATGAATGTTGACGGCCTTGGCTTCTGATAAATTTCCATCTGTTTCTTGGTTCAATGAGGCAAAAGCTCTTGGTCTTGACCTTAGAGGGATCCACATCCAGTGGCTATAAAGCAAGTTGACATTTCTCCTGAGCTCTGTCCACCCACCATCTATTATTTAGGTCAGGTGACTGGTAGATATTGGCCTCCAAGTGCTTTGAGTGCACTTCTTCTACAGTTATTTAGCTCTTGGAACTGCTCTTTGGTTTCAAAGCCAATCCAATGTTTTCCGGTAAAGAAAGCATGTCCCTTCACAGGTTCAATGATGGTGATCGTCAGGGAAGATATAAAATGAGCCAATTTTTTTTTTAGAACATCCAGATTTGATCAGGAATCCTTTCCAGGGTTTATAGATTTGTTTTGACCCTGGCATGCCATGGACATTCTGGTGCTCTGTTTGTTTTGAGTTGCCAGCTCATCTGTGAGGTCTTGACTGAAAATCTCAACCTTTGGAGGTTTGTGAGACCCGTATCTCCGATCTTCTTGTGGCAGTATTTCTGACGCTGTCGGTCTGGTGGAGTTAACAGGGTGGATTATGCAGCCTATCCAAGTACAGGTGATGTGGATGTCCTGTGGTCTCTCAGTCAGACCATAACAGGTGTCACAGCAACGTCTCGAGTGTTGCCACGACCTCAAGTGCCTTTTTCTGATAGAATTCGTTACGCCAAGGTTGTTTTCCATTCATTTTGTCATAGCAACTCCACTGGAGTGAGCTTTCCATGTCACATCTTTGCAAAATGTATAAAAACCCTTTAATAAAATCTGACAATGTGCACTTTAACCACATGTGACTTTCCCTATTACAAATCTCAAATTGTGGAGTACAGAGGTAAATAAATAAATGATAGATGGGTGTTTGTCCCAAACATTCTGGAGGGCACTGTAACTCATCAATCTCATGCCAGAGGGATGACTGTACTTGCAACATTTCATTCCAGGAGTGCAGCAAGACGAAGATTTTTGCACAAAAAAAAAGTTCATCCCGTTTTCCCCACTCTGTCTATATGCAAATCTGCTTTAAGCAAGTTCATGCTGTATACTCCCGAATTAAGGCAAACCTAAACACGCCATCTTGGTTACAGCATGGTACTCTCTCATACTGTTGGCACAGAAGCTCACTTACAAAATTGTTAACTTTAACTTGCATTTTGTTCAGAGTTGCACATAAACAGAAAGCAAAAAAAGAAAAAGGGAATTTGTTTTTCAGAAAGCTGTTAGTAAGCCGATCACTTAAATATGCAATAAGATTTATAGGCATGCGCTAGTTGAGGTGGCTTTGATTTCTTCATTGTGGAAATGTCTGGCCACTTACCAGTGTGCAGGCCTTTCCCATGATCTTGTGCTGTGGAAAGGGGTGATTTTGGTGAGTTCGTTACAAGGGTTCTGGCTCAATTTTATCACAGAATTACCATAAGATGTTATTAATTGTTTAGGTTACTTGAAATAAAAGCAGAAAATGCTGGAAACGGTTTGCCACCCCTACAACAATGAATAGGATAATAAGAACAGGTTTACTTGTAGGATCGTCTTTCATCCAAGCAACCCTTTCAACTTGCAGATACTCATGAGAAATATTGTAATGAGTATATGACAACAAAATTGTCCTGTTTGGAGAGAATTTTCTTTATGACATGAGACATTCACATGCAAATGTTGTTCACTTTGCTCAAAGGTTTTCTCAAGAGACTTCACATTCCCAACTGTATTTGAGGGAACACATTGAGGAGACTTTAAACTAGAACGGTTGGGGGGAGGGACTCAAATAGAGAAAGCTAGTAGACAGTGTGTGAGGCAGGAGGCAGAGAAGTGAAGCACTCAGTCCCAACATGTAGGGGAGAAAGAAGAAAAGATAATAAACAGAGAATAAGAGGTGGTGGGTGTCTTAAATGTGTATATTTTAATGTGTAAGAAAGGTGGATGAGCTTAGAGCCTGGATTGACACCTGGAAGTATGATGTTGTGGCGATTAGTGAAACATGGTTGCAGGATGGCTGTGATTGGAAACTAAATATTCCAGGATTTCGTTGCTTCAGGTGTGATAGCATTGGAGGGGCAAGAGGTGGAGGTGTTGCATTGCTTGTCAGGGAAGATATTACAGCAGTGCTTTGGCAGGATAGATTAGAGGGCTCATCGAGGGAGGCTATTTGGGTGGAGCTGAGAAATGGGAAAAGTGTAGCAACACTTATAACGGTGTATTATAGACCGCCTAATGGGGAGCGAGAATTGGAAGAGAAAATATGTAAGGATATAGCAGATACTAGTAGTAAACACAAAGTTGTGATTGTGGGAGATTTCAATTTTCTACACATAGACTGGGAAACACATTCTGTAAAAGGGTTGGATGGTTTGGAGTTTGTAAAATGTGTGCAGGATAGTTTTTTGCAGCAATACATAGAGGTACCTACTAGAGAAGGGGCAGTGCTGGACCTCCTGTTAGGAAATGAGACAGGTCAGGTGGCGGAGGTATGTGTTGGGGAGCACTTCGGGTCCAGTGATCACAATACCATTAGTTTCAATATAATTATGGAGAAGGTCAGAACTGGACCAAGGGTTGAGATTTTTGATTGGGGAAAGGCTAACTTTGAGATGCGAAAGGATTTAAAAGAAGTGAATTGGGACATTTTGTTTTGTGGGAAGGATGTAGAAGAGAAATGGAGGATATTTAAAGGTGACATTTTAAGAGTACAGAATCTTTATGTCCCTGTTTGGTTGAAAGGAAAGAGTAACAATTGGAAAGAGCCATGGTTTTCAAGGGAAATTGGACACTTGGTTCGGAAAAAGAGAGAGATCTAAAATAATTATAGGCAGCATGGAGTAAATGAGGTGCTTGAGGAGTATAAAGAATGTAAAAAGAATCTTAAGAAAGAAATTAGAAAAGCTAAAAGAAGATATGAGGTTGCTTTGGCAAGTAAGGTAAAAGTAAATCCAAAGGGATTCCACAGGTATATTAATAGCAAAAGAATAACGAGGGATAAAATTGGTCCATTAGAGAGTCAGAGTGGACTCTCTAATGTGATGGGGGAAGATATTGAACAATTTCTTTTCTTCGGTATTCACCAAGGAGAAGGATATTGAATTATGTGAGGTAAAGGAAACAAGTAGAACAAGCTATGGAAACTATGAGATTCAAAGAAGAGAAGTACTGACACCTTTGAAAAATATAAAAGTGGATAAGTCTCCAGGTCCTGACAGGATATTCCCTAGGACATTGAGGGAAGTTAGTGTAGAAATAGCAGGGGCTATGACAGAAATATTTCAAATGTCATTAGAAACGGGAATGGTGCCTGAGGATTGGCGTACTGCGCATGTTGTTCCATTGTTTAAAAAGGGTTCTAAGAGTAAACCTAGCAATTATAGACCTGTTAGTTTGACGTCAGTGGTGGGCAAATTAATGGAAAGGATACTTAGAGATAATATATATAAACATCTGGATAAACAGGGTCTGATTAGGAAAAGTCAACATGGATTTGTGCCTGGAAGGTCATGTTTGCCTAATCTTCTTGAATTATTTGAAGAGGTTACTAGGGAAATTGATGAGGGTAAAGCGGTGGATGTTGTCTATATGGACTTCAGTAAGGCTTTGACAAGGTTCCACATGGAAGGTTGGTTAAGATGGTTAAATTGTTGGGTATTAATGGTGGAGTAGCAAGATGGATTGAACAGTGGCTGAATGGGAGATGCCAGAGAGTAATGGTGGATGGCTGTTTGTCAGGTTGGAGGCCGGTGACTAGTGTGGTGCCACAGGGATCTGTGTTGGGTCCATTGTTGTTTGTCATACACATCAATGATCTGGATGATGGTGTGGTAAATTGGATTAGTAAGTATGCAGATGATACTAAGATAGGTGGTGGTGTGGATAATGAAGTAGATTTTCAAAGTCTACAATGAGATTTAGGCCATTTGGAAGAGTGGGGTGAAAGATGGCAGATGGAGTTTAATGCTGATAAGTGTGAGGTGCTACATCTTGGCAGGACAAATCAAAATAGGACGTACATGGTAAATGGTAGCGAATTGAGGAATGCAGTTGAACAGAGGGATCTAGGAATAACTGTGCATAGTTCCCTGAAGGTGGAATCTCATGTAGATAGGGTGGTAAAGAAAGCTTTTGGTGTGCTGGCCTTTATAAATCAGAGCATTGAGTATAGAAGTTGGGATGCAATGTTAAAATTGTACAAGGCATTGGTGAGGCCAATTCTGGAGTATGGTGTACAATTTTGGTCACCAAATTATAAGCAGATATTAGCAGGAAAGATGTCAACAAAATAGAGAGAGTACAGAGATTTACTACAATGTTGCCTGGGTTTCAGCACCTAAGTTACAGAGAAAAGATGAACAAGTTAGGTCTTTATTCTTTGGAGCGCAGAAGGTTAAGGGCGGACTAGATAGAGGTCTTTAAAATGATGAGAGGGATCGACAGAGTTGACGTGGATAAGCTTTTTCCATTGAGAGTAGGGAAGATTCAAACAAGAGGACATTATTTGAGAATGAAGGGACAGATGTTTAGGGGTAACATGAGGGGGAACTTCTTTACTCAGAGAGTGGTAGCTGTGTGGAATGAGCTTCCAGTGGAAGTGGTGGAGGCAGGTTCGATTTTATCATTTAAAGATAAATTGGATAGGTATATGGACGGGAAGGGAGATGAGGGTTATGGTCTGAGTGCAGGTTGATGGGACTAGGTGAGAGTAAGTGTTCGGCACGGACTAGAAGGGCCGAGATGGCCTGGTTTCACGCTGTAATTGTTATATGGTTATATTGATGGAAGTGACATGGGTCAGCATTATGCAACTCCTACCAAACAACATGGTGGAAGAATCTTTAGGACATGGAATAAAGCTGTCCAAGATGGATTGGCAACTTCCAAGAGGAACAAGGAATGCACAATAGATGCTGGCCAGTGATACATATATTCAAATAATGAATTTTATGACAACCTCTTGTCACTCATTAAGAATGAAAATGACTCCGTAGTTAGAATATATTTCTTAGTCCTGGCTCACAGCCATGTGACAAGTCATAACCAAGGATGTCAGTTCGCTCCTCAACAATTAACATTTCCTGGAGTAATATGACCAATATGGTCACCAGTTCCAGGGATGCCCTGGAGGTACCTGCTAAATTATTGGGCTCAGTTTTTACTTATTTCTCTAAGTATATCAACAGATAAATAATAATGTATTTTCAATTCAATAAGTTATCCGGGAAATGGCATTTTGGCATCACATAATTGTATCGCCCTTTGAGAGAGTTTCTCAGTTGTCTCACAGTCCTCTGTTTATGTAGACTTTTTTCCGAGTAGAAATCAACTTGTTTTTGAAGGGGAATGAGGCGAAGGAAGATGGACCATGTCACCCTCGCCAATTAATTGTGTTCCTTCAACTCTCCTGCCTGCAGAGGCTAGAGTTGTCATGCTAGCAGATCAAGCAAACATTACATTTGAGAGAAAGGAGTCAAAGCAGGTCGATGACAGCGTGCATTTATTTAGCATGAGCAGCTAACAAGGGAGAAACCATGTAATGAAAAGATGTGAAAATAGGGTCGAAAAGATAGGTCCAAGGAAATGATTTCAAGTAAAAAGATGCAATATAATGAAGTTTGGTGCAAAATAACAAAGGCTCTGCTAGTGACGGCGAGAGAGTTGAGATGACAACCAATGCAAAGGAGACAAGAATCTGAATGAAAAGCACTGGGTCAAGGAGTAGAGTCTCATCCAGAAAGAACCCTGCAAACAGAGATTTCATGTAGCATGTGAAGATGAAGGTGATAGATAAGTAGCAGAACATTGCTGGATAGAATAAGGCTGGCTGCACTTTTTGTAAAGTGAAACTGTGGAGTCACGTGCAGAACTAAATTATGCATTGAATATTTCAGTTGTAAATGTATATCCAGTACAAAAAACACCCCAATGTAACAGAGGTGCCCATGGAAACTTGGTGATGGACAAGATACAGGGTTCATCTTAGGGTTCAGTAGGTATTAATTTTGTATAACATCCTGGACCTCCATGACAGCGAGTATCCAGACCTGGCACAATGTTTCCAATTGTGTGGCATACTGTGCAAAAGCTCCTGCAAGACCCAGGCAAACTCCGCTACCCTGTGACATTTTACAGAGTCCAGCTCCTTGAGCAGCACTACCAGGAGGATTTATTCCAGAGAGAAACAGGTCAAAAATTGTAATGGCAAAATTCAATTCCAGCATTTTCTGTTTCATTTTAGATTTCCAGCAAGCATGGCCTTTCTTTTCACCTGGTTATTCCATGTGCAATACAGTACAATCCAATAATACATTCTTTATTTGTAACATTCACATAAATTGATAGCAACACAAATATTTAGCATGGTAGAAATCTGGTAAACGCCCAGGGAATAACCATTCTTTTGGAACCTGGGATTCAATCCAAAGAGCAATCTTTTGAAAACTCACTGGCTTTAAAGAAAACCAACTAGGAAGCTCCCACAGAAAGAGACAACCTCTGATCTTGAATGCTACACTACAAACAATCGATAAGAAACCAATTTGCATTTCGTTGTCTCTGTACTGTACACTGACAATGACAATTAAGGTTGAATCTGAATCTAAATCTGAATTTACAATGGGTGAAGGTAAAAGCCTGCTTTTGCGATTCGATGCCTGTGACAGGTGGTGTCCCACATTGATCGGTACTGGGATCCCTGCTGATTCTAATATACGTGAATGTGGGAGGCAAGATTAGCAAGTTTGTGGATGACTCAAAGATTGGTGGACTTGTTGAGAATGTGGAGGATTGTCTTAGGTTGCAGTGAGAAAGTGACGTGTTGGTGAAATGGATAATAAATGCCAGATAGACTTCAATCCAGAGAAATACAAGAAATGGATTTTGGGAGCACTAAGGTACACCTTGAATGGTAGGACATTTAGGAATATTAAGGAACCGAGAGACCTCGGAGATCAAGTCCATAGAACCTTGAAGATGGCAATACAGGTAGACAATGTGGTTAGCAAGGCTTACGGGATACTGGCCTTCCTTAGTCAGGGCACTGATTGTAGATGTAGGGAGGTTATGCTCTATAACTTTATAAAACCTTGGTCAGATCTCAGCTGGAGTACTGTGCGCAATTCTGGTCATAAAAGGAACTATCACTCGTGCTGGAGCGGGTACAGAGGTGATTTACAAGAATGTTGCCTGGCCTGGTGTACATCAACTATAAGTAGGGACAAAAGAAACAAAGTGCTTATTGGTCAGTATGGCTAATTTGGGCCATATGGCCTGTTCCCATGCTGTTCCATTCTATAGTTCTCTAAAATGCTAACTACTGAATTGTACCTTGATTCAGAGTGATTTCATGTAAAATGCATCTGTTGTGCATTATAGAAGATTGACTCTTTTGTCCTTGCTTACTCCTTATATCAGACAGGGCAGTATGTTGCCATATGGTAGAAACAAGGAACATCAGATGCTGGTTTGCACAAAAGTCACAAAGTGTAGGAGTAACTCAGCAGGTCAGGCATGGATAGGTGACGTTTTCACGTTGGGACCTTCTTTAGAGTCCAAAGAAGAGTCCCGACCCGAAACATCACCTATCTATGTTCTCCATAGATGCTGCCTGACGCGCTGAGTTACTCCAGCACTTTGAGTCCCTTTATGTTTCCATATGGGCCCAACATGTTCAACCTATAGATAATTTTACACTTCAAGAGTCTTCAAAATAAAAACTAACACCACAAACAACCCCAAAAATTACTATTATTCATGGTGCTGATGAATTTTCTTGTGTATTCTGAGATTATAGTATTTTTTATAGTGTAACTATTATATATTCAGCAGCTTATCACCCTGCACAGGACTGGGAATTTCCTCCTCCGTTCTATCCCTCTTGCATATTCATATAATTTCTTAAGAAATTGTACTTTGGGCATAACCTGATCATTTACAACATTTAGATTTTGTCTTAATGAACAATGAATAAGGAAAAAGACACACCACACATGGTACAATCATCATATCAGTGTCGACTGCTTTTGTGCTGTGGTCTTCCGTGTGCGAGGTTTTGTTCGGCTGCCACTTCATTGACATGGTCTGGATGGTCTCATCTGTGGTAATTACATGCCCATCAAATCTGGGGAGAGAAAAAAAGTTTAATGTTTCATCCTCAGACAAAAGGCAGAAAAAGAATGCTTCAAGCCATTCTTTACAACGTGACGATGTGTTTAAAGGGTTGAAGACATTTCTCTGACATAAAGGTAATCTGTGGTGGTGCAGTTAGGTTAAAACATAGTTCCCAAAATTCATGAGGTTTAATAAACTAAATGTGAAGATTCATCATTCCATTAAAACTCAGCAGCTACTGCAAATTCATACCCCATCATTCTTCACATCCTGCTACTTTAGACACAACATGTAAGAGTTTAATCCAGACAAATGTGAGATGAGGCAGTTTGGGAGGTCAAATGCAAGAGGAAAGTATACAGTAAATACCAGGACCTTCATGAGCATTAATGCCAATCCATAATTCCCTGAAAGTGGCAGTAACACAAGTGTATAGGGTGGTAAAGGCGATGCATGGTATTGCTTGCCTTCTTCAGTCAGGATGCTCGGTATAAAGGTTAACAAGTCAAGTTGCAACTGTATACAATTTTATTCAAGCCACATTTGAAGTAGTGTGTTCAGTTGTCATTATACTCGAGGAAGGGGAGGTGTTTGAAGCAGATTCAATGGCAATATTAAGAGGCATTTAGTAAGTCACATGAACAGACAAGGAATAAGGGGATATGGACCATTGCAGGCAGGCGGGACTTGTTTAGGTTGGCATCATGGTTGGTGAAAGCACGGCCATTGACATTCATGCGCTGTACTGTTCAATGTTTTATGATACTTAAAGATGGTTAAACAATAAAGACAATCTTTTCAAAGTATCACAGTTCAAAGAGCTAAGGATGTTTAAAATATGTGAGAGCATCAAAGACAATGATATGCATTCACACTTGAACACAAAGAAAACCTCTCCTTAACACAAATGCCGTTGGCAAAACAACAGTAAAGGTTGAACACTTGCATTTCATTTCTCACATTCAGTTTGCACCAAATCACCTAAAAACAGAACCTTTCCTGGAAATGTTCAGAAACATTCTGCAGCTACATTTACACTGGCTCTTAAATCTTAAACACACCACAAGGCTCCAATAGCAAAATACTGATTGGTGTTATATAACTTAAATATTCTATACTCACCGTTTTTGAACTTCAAGGAAGAAGGAATCTGTTTTTCTCATCTGAAGTTCATACATGGCTCGCAAAATATGCAAAGGTGCATTTAGAGCATCGTGTGTTATCTAGAGGAAAATATTTCTCTATTACAATAAAATAATCAGTTTATATTCCTTCCTAAATGGAATAGCAGTGTGTTGTCGGAAAAAACTAACGTGAATTTAAGGACTCAGCAATTCCAATGTGAGATCTATCTTTAATTACATGTTTTCTTAGATTCCCAATACAATATGCATTAAGTGTAAAGGACTAAATAAAACATGGATCAGGCCTCAATGGAATATATTACGACTGATAATCTGGCACCTGTGAGATTTTAGTTCTATTAAACTGGCAGATTCTCTGGGCTACTGGATATTACCCATGGTAGCATACCAATGCATTTTTTATTCATTTTGTTAAAAAGACTAGTACTAGTGCAATTACACATGCTAGTACAATTACATTTTCCAATAAACCCAGTGCATTTAAAGGGAGTTCTTGCTCCTCTGTTTCCAAATCAATTCCTTCAGCATTGGCACCTTGATCAAGTAGTTAATCTGTGGAACTCATTGCCACATAGAGCTGTGGAGGCCAGGTCAGTGGGTATTTTTAAGGCAGAGATACACAAATTTGTGATTAGAGCAGGTGTCAGGGTTATGGGGAACAGGCAGGAAAATGGGATTAGGAGGCAGCAATCAGCCATGATTGAATGGCAGAGTAAACTCAATGAGCCGAATGGCCTAATTCTACTCCTATAAGTTGTGAAAGTCCTTCATTCTGGGAGAGGACATGGTGACAGGTATAAAAAAGGGAAGGGAATTAGGAGTGACATTAGTGAAAACTTGTTTCCCTAAACACAACATATGGATGGAATCTGGAATGCACTAAATGCAGTTGTGGTGCCACTGCATGACTGTATGCACGTAAGCACGTACATATATTTATTTATTTATTTATTGCTCATAGTCTATGTCACTCTTCTAGGGAGATGCTAACTGCATTTCGTTGTCACTGTACTGTACACTGCACAATGACAATAAAATTTGAATCTGAATCTGAATCTTCAAAACAAGTTGATAAACATAGAGTTAAGGGGCTGGACATGCAAAACTAGTGAATTGTTCTGATGTAGAGCTAGCATGGACATGATGGGCTGCATGACCCTCTACTGTGTTGCAATCATTCTATGATTCAAGTCACACCATCTTAACTTAACAAAAAAATCATCTAAATCGACTCCAAAGTCTTGAAAATGGCCAGAAATATACACAAATTGAAAGTTTCTATATATTTTTGCTAGTTGTGTAGTCAATACAAATTAAAACTCCAAAACTATTAATTAATATAATTATTAGAGGCCAAATCAATGGATATTTTTAAGGTGGAGATTAATAAGAGTTTTGATTAGCAAGGGGGTCAGCGGTTATGGGGAGAAGGCAGGAGAATTGGGTTGAGGGGAAAAGATAGGTCAGCTATGATTGAATGGCGGAGTAGACTTGATGGGCGGAATGGCATAGTTCTGCTCCTATAACATGAACTTATGAATATAAATGTGCTTCCTTACCTGGAAACAAATTTTTGTGGCTTCATCAAGACCTTCCAAAGGATCAGGCTTAGTTTCGTCCAAATCAAACACTGAGGAACTGCTCTTTGACTCGTGATCTTGTGTCAGTTCCCGCTCCTCTGATTCCACATCAGTCCCTTCAGCACTGGCACTGCTCTCTTTTTTTGATGAGTACATCATGATCGACAGGGTCTTGTTCAAAACAAAGAGGAGAATAATTTTCATGTCTATCCTCATTTATTTTCCCACTTGTATTTTATACTTCTAGATCTACTTGTTTTACTATATTTCTTAATACACTGAAGATTAAAATCACCCTTTTCGTTATCACCGGGAAAGAACCATCCAGGCAGTTAAAAGCTCAAAATTAGGCGAGGCATATACAAATCTATTGTAAAACATCATAAATTCTAGTGATTATGTTTGCTATAGACCATTGTCTGCAAATAGAGTTACTGTAAATGAAAACTGTATTCAGAAAAATCATCAATATATATTGCTCTCACCTCCAGATCACAAAGCAACCATAGCTTACTGAACCCTGTCCCTTTGGTGCATTTCTTCTCCAGTAATTTGATCAAACCAGACTGCATAATGACCGGATGGATCTCTTCAATACTATGTTTCTGCAAAATAGAAATATGAAAACTACCAATTCACACTAGTTGAGGGAATTCTCATTAACACTGAAGACATATTGACTTGTGGTGAAGCAAATCACAAACACTACTTACTGTAGGACAACAGTTAGATTTGCAGCATTGCTCATCCACACCACATATTCATGACATCTGTGAAAAAAAGCTACTCTAATCTTCTAAATGCAGATGTACTACATGGGAGCCTACGTCTTTCCCGATTGAACTCATGTTTAAATTTCTTCTTCCCTTTACTAAAGCACCAATCCTCAACCCAACGCCTTCCTCGGTTATCCAGTAGACATCTGAACCAGTTTATAAAAAGGCTAGGATCCTAATGCTACACAGCACTCTTCACTTGAATACTTCCAGTTCACTACAACAATAACCACTTAATAATCATTCAATTTAGATACATCTTACTTGTGTACTAGTTTTGTATTTAATACAAATCATATTTTTATAAATATTTGTTTTAAGGTACAATTATAAACTCTTGATTCTACTGACTATTTTAATGCCACTAGTTCAAGCTCATTTTCCACTCCTTCCTTTTTCTCTTCCATTCCGAATTTACCTTTATATGTCCGAATAGTGATCAGTATTTCATTAAACATTGTTCTTTTATACTATTTCATGTTTTGCACTGTATCAGGTGCAAATAATGCCCATATGATACAGAGGGGGAAAAACAACACAAAAGTGCTCAAGCACACACAGAGAACAAACAGTCAGAATGAAAAGGCACAGGCAGGAATGGGTAGAGGGTGTTACACAGAAGAGATTTAGACAAGGAACAATCACAGGACAAGGGCAGGAAAGAAACAAAACACACCAGACAATGCCGAAGGAATACAAAATCCTAATGTCACCTGGCAGGGAAACAAGCTCTTTGGCCTATCAAGTCCATATGTAAAAGTACAAAATTGACAGCCACACTTGTAAAGGTAGAAGACAGGTAGAATTGCACAACAATAAAGATTAAACTTGTGAGAACGTCATCTTGAGAAAACGTTCAAAGGGCGAGAGAAGTTCTTTTTTTTTCTAAAACAGAATATTTGTACATTATTACCTGCAGCATTTTGTAGAGACCCTTTAGAGCTAATGATTGCAGCCAAGTTGCCTCCACTGCATCTGGGAAACTGCTGTCCATGTTAGTCTGCAGTAGATGGCTGTAGATTAGCATGAAGTGCTGCAGGAACTGGATAAGCTGAGGTTGAGATGTCATCCATTCAGGCTCACATACCTGCGTTAACCGATAATCTTTCACTGTTTCAGGAAAGAGACAAAGCAGATGTTAAACAGAGGGTGGCTAATTCAAACATTCAACTTTCCTCAGCCACCTTTGAGAATTCTCGGGTCTTTATTTTTTTAATTGATCATTTCCTATCATTGATTCTAATTCTTTCTTTCCCTCTGGATTTCAGTTGTATGTACAAATTGATCAACAAAACAATCAACAGGAAATCAGCAAAGCTTGCAAGAAGAAACTTGGTTAACAACACAATGCATCTGTTGGCAGCTGCCATCTTGAAGAACACCATTTTAAAAGGGCCTTGGTAAATAAAAGGGAACACAGGAACGGGACATTTCACTCCCCAAGGCTCCAGTCTTAACATCTCATTTACTTGCTGGGGCTGTGTTCTCATGCTCTCTTTTACTCTCTGGGGCTCCAGTTCCCACAGACATTCTCTCATTCACTGTGGCTTTGGCCCCACACTCCCGTTCATTCACTGGACCTCTGATTCCCACGCTTCGCAGGAATAATATATTATTCTTGCATGCATCATGTTAAAAAAGTGTATTAAAATGTGTTGGGAGACATAGCAAACCAAAATCAGTTGGAAAATCAGTCCAGCATTATAATACGAAACGAGCAAAACTAATGGAGCTTTATGGTTCAGATGAGATAACTGGGCAGGGAAGAAGCAAATGGGAAATAAGTACACTCATCAAGGAAAATAAGCAGTGAATAGGAAATTGAACAAGCAGTTTGAAAAAGGAGACAGTTGTAACTGCAGATGTTGGAATCCCTGAGGGATTCAGCAGGTCAGGCAGCAATTGTTAAGGGAAATGAGCAGACATCATTTCGGCTCGGGACCAATTTTCAGTCTGAAGGTACTGGGTTCCAAAAAAAGTGGGCAGAGGTTTAAGACGAGATGGAGGAGTTTGAAAGGGAATCTGCGGGCTACATTTTTCGCACAGGTTTGCTGGTATTTAGAGCGAACTGTTAGAGGTGGTGGACGGGGCAGGAACAGTAACAACAATTAAAAGGCATCGGGACAGGTACTTGTGTATAGCGTTTATGCTACGGCATTCGCAATTCTGAGGGCTGGACCATTATTAGTCATAGAGAGATGGAGTACCAAAACATGCCCTCTGGCATGCTGAGCCTGCATGAGATTACACTCCCAATATTAATCCCCTTTCATTAATATTAGTCCATTTTCATGTTGCATAAACAGCGGTACAACATTAGCAGCCTTCTAATCCTCTGGCCCCGTACCAGCAGCGAGGTAGGATTGAAAACCGATGGTCAGAACTGTCAAATTTTCCTCCCTTTCTTCTTTTAATAAACCTGGACAGAAATTTAGGCTTGCCATTTTCTTTCCCCCATATTTTTTTGTCTTATCAGGCTGGATCACAGATTTTCTCTTTGTCAAACAAACTTGTGTTTAAAGTGGACATCTTTTCCAATGTGGCAGATCTTGTAAAGATACTCCATCAATCCTATTTAATTGGTAACTAAGTAGATCAAAGAAAATTGCCCATTTATACTTTACCTCCTCTTGTACAAGGACATGAAATAGCAACCCTTCAAAATATTTTATCCATATTCCTTTACTTTATTAGAATAAGCAGTGTGATGCAATCTTACCTTGTTTATTTTACTATCGAGACCCTTCTTCAGTCTGAAGAAGGATCTCGACCCAAAACGTCGCCTATTAGCTTTGCTCCATAGATGCTGTCTCACCTGTTGAGTTTCTCCAGCATTTTTCTCTACCTTCGATTTTCCAGCATCCTTCTTAAACATTGTTTATTTTACTAGTTCCTCTAGGAATAAAGCCTCTTCCTGCTGCACCAGGTAATAATTCAGCTTGGAGCCTTGCTTTTAGGGCTAAATTAATGACTCTTCTGCAACTCCAGGGAGGAGCATGGCAATGTTCATTAAGACTTAAGCCCCTGTCCCACTTACGTGTTCTTGGCACGCTAATTACGCGATCTCGTGGTCGCGTTGAGGCGCAACGGTCCCGCGCGATTTCATGCGTTCGAACAGCTGTCTGGAACGCGTGACGTCATTTGAAGATGGACACAAAATGCAGGAGTAACTCAGCGGGACCGGCAGCATTTCCGGAGAGAGGCAAGGGGTGACGTTTCGTGTCGAGACTTTTCTTCAGTCTGAAAGGAGGGTCTTGACCCACAACGTCACCCATTCCCTCTCTCCAGAGATGCTGCCTGTCCCACTGAGTTACTCCTGCATTTTGTATCTATCTTCAATTTTCTTGGTCCCGCTCTGGTAGTAGAAGTGGGGGCGGATCCGGACCGCAACGGCCGTGAGCCCCAGGCCGAGTTCGGCGATCGTTTGCCTGCTTCTGCTGCTGTTGGAGGTGAGACGTTGTGTCGCGACAGGGTCTTGGGCCTGTCCCACTTTGGCCGTCAGTTACGTGACAGGCCCTTGGCGCGCGAAGATTTAGTTCGCTATAAAAATTTCGGAGCCCCGCGCGATGGTGCACACAACTACATACCCCTCCACGCTTCTCAGTGGGACCGGCCCCGCGTGGCCATACGATGCCCGTACGCCTCAACGCGACCACGAGGTCGAGTAATTTGCGTGCCAAGGACACGCAAGTGGGACAGGCCATTAACTCTCCGTTGGGAAACATTAGACCAACGGTGCTGCTGCTGATAATGCACTTGACAGGTTCAGTCTTGAGGCCACGTACCTACCTCGCCACTGAAAGCTAGATTCAGTAAATCAAAAGTTCTTGCAAACAATTATGAATGCTCACCTGTTTTACGCTTGCGAGTCTGGATGTCAATGACCACAGCTTGAATCTTCTCTGTGAAATGTTTCAGGACGATAACATCATGCGTCTCATTGGCATTGTCTATGTAAACAGTATGCGTTCCCCTGCATAATACCTGTTTAAGTAGAGAGTTTGCATTTTAAAAACAACGCTGAGCACAATATTAGTACATGGTGCTTAGCTCCAGTTACTGTGCAATATTATATTATTTTGTTTGGTTGGAAGAACAACTGAACAAACTCCAACTCTCACGCAATCACTTGCACAGAAACCTCTTGAGAACAGGAAATAGAAGTTAAAGACGATACTCCTGGATTTACCATTGAACCACAGCAGGAGCGGTGTCCTCCACACTTTCCCTCTAGATCCCCTTATCTTCTCCACATCCAAAAACCTGTCAGTCTCAGCCTTGAATTCAAGGTTTCAATGTAATTTTATTGTCACATACACCAATTAAGGTACAATGAAATTCAAATTACCATACAGCCATACTACAAAAAAAGCAACAATACACACAACTACACACAAATGTTAACATAAACATCCACCACAGCGGATTCCCGACATTCCTCACTGTGATGGAAGCGAATAAACTCCAATCTCCTTCCTCTTTATTCTCCCGTGGTCGGGGCAGGCGAACCATCCGCAGTCGGGGCGATTGAAACTCCTGCAGCCGGCGGTCAAAGCCACCGCGTCGGGGCGATCGAAGCGCCCGCGATTGGGGCGGTCGAAGCTCCCGCGGCTTGGAGTTCCCAAAGTCGGTCTCTGACCAGACACCGCGAGCTCCACAATGTTAAAGTCTGCTGGCCCCCGCGATTGGAGCCCAGAGGTCGAACCCTGGCAAAGGGATCACGAGCTCAGTGATGGTAAGTCCACAGGCCTCCGCGGTGGAGCTCCCGAAATCGGTCTCCAGCAAAGGCCGCCAACTCCTCGATGTTAGGTCGCAGTGTGGACGGAGATACAATATGGAAAAAAATTTGCATCTCCGTCGTGGTAAGAGATTAATAAGGTTCCCCCAAACCTCCCCTCCCCCCCCACATATAACAAGCTAAAGACCACTAAAAACATACATTTAACACATACAAACACCAAAGAAGGAAGGGACAGACAGACTGTTGTCGAGGCAGCCATCGCTGGCGCCACCCGGCGGTTTCAATTGACTCAACGACTGAGCATGCTCCCAGACGGAGAATTCCAAAGGTTATCAGTCCCAAAAGACCAAATGCTTATCGCTGCACTAGTTCTTGGCTCTCCAACTGCAAACAGCAGCTTGTTGGCATCTGCCGCATCAGTCCCGTCTATATTCTTACACATATCACCTCTAATTCCTTTAAAAAGCAATGTGAACAACCAGGATTTACCAAAGCCGATGGCATTGCATCAAGAAGTGGAGTTGTCCACCGCCACCTTAGAGCAATGTCCTATCGCATCCTAAAATTAGCTAGTTCTCTGTTAATATCTACATATTAGCAGCCATTTCAAAACTAAATTCAGACCATGCTTTTGGTTATCTACCCTAATATTTGTTATATGATTTAATGTTAAATTAATGCTCTTTGAAGTGTTTGATATGTTGTACTATAACAACTTTATATGCATACAAGTGGTATCAATTTTGGCAATTAGTAGCAATGTTACAAAATTTTGAGATTTTAAAAATCAAGTCTGTAATTTATCCCATCAGATAAAGCATAAAAATAAGTTTAATTTGACACCTAATTCACTTTCATATCTCAAGTATTAAAAAAGTTATGGCCATTTTCATACTGGGAAATGAGCATCTTGTTCCCTATTGATTTTCTATGGACATAACAAAAAAGCTGTGATCGTGAACAGTCAAAAGCCCATAACTTTCTTAAAAATTAAGAGAACTGAATGAAATTTTCAGTTATCATAGATTGAAGCATTCTGAAACAAATATAAAATAATCTTACTTGGATGACCTGAAATTAAAGCATATAATTAGTTAGATACCTAATTGTAGCTAATTTCAGACTTCAATTACTAGATCTAAACATCTATCCATTTCTTAATAAATGATTAACATTTTTAAATAGCCTAAATGTCCAAATAATATTCACAAATAATTCACAATAAAACATGATTTTTAAATCTCATTTACATTAATTTATACGCCAAATGGAAGGAATTTAGTGTTCAATTGCTGTAAATAAATGCCCATTTAAATCAGCTTTCTAGTGGGTCCCTGTGGAACGCGCTGGTTTAGAACGTTCACATTGCGGTAGATTTGTGCCTCAAATGCCGAGAAAAATACTGCGGGATATAATGGGCTCAAATTGAGCTACTCGCAATATTAAACTTTGTATAAAGGGATCTTTAGAAGCCCTTTTTAATGTAAAAATATACAGCATACCTTCAGATATTTGCTTTATGAGACCCTGCGGTTGCTGGCGGTCGCGGGTTTAGAGGTTGATTTTTAAACTACTATAACTATTATTCAAGGCCTTTAAACCTAATAATAGCTTTTGCGACGGGGTCTTCCAGCGATTTTTCGTTAATAATTAACTAGGCTGAACATTTTCGATTGGAACAGCCTAGAGAAAATCGCGTTTTAAACCCGCCCCCCTCTAAACGGCGCCAAAATCGCGCACACCGCAGCGGCAGATTTTCAACGACGCTTCAGGTAGGCTTTGCAACATACCTACAATTAGGTTCTCAATTTACAATACTATAGATGTTTAATACCATGACTTCACCTAGGCACTATTTTCATGTATTAAATATAAAACATATGGAATTAAAAGGCTTTAAAAGGTGGATTTGAAGGCAAACCATTTAGTTTAAATTGATACCTAAAATACTAATTCAAAACCATAAATAATTTCAAATAACTGTAGCCTACTTTTGCATATAGTTATACACCAGTTAGTTTAGAATGGTTTGACAAGGTCAAATATCTTCAAATCCATTTCAGACACATGAAATGTATGCAGATCATTGGGGGCTTGGAAATTATGGAATTACAGATCTGGTAACCAAATGTCTGATTATTGATCTGGAGATATTAATGTTAATCCCACACCTGCAGTTGGGGAATTTACATTCAAGTAATGAAATAAATCCCAAATTTAAAAGCTACTATCAGTAGTGGAGACAATGAAACCGTGGGTTGCCTCAATGACCCATCTAATTCACTAATCTCCATGAGTGCAATAAATACATCAACCTTATCCAGTCGAGCTTATTGGTTCTTAATGGTTTCTGAAATGGTCTAACAGGCCAGATTTTTTCGGGGTCATTTGGAAATGGACAATAAATGCCAACCTTGCTTCAACATCCATATATCCTGAACCAACAAAGCAAATATTTGGTCATTGTATGTTCAGACACAATGATGATAAAGTACCTTGCCAGCATTACCTCATTTGCTCCAATATGGTTTATTTCACTTTAATTAGTGCAATTTAATCACACAGATTAACAATGATATCTAACAATTTGCTTTTACCTCTGGAAATCCCACCAGAACCAACAGTGCAAAGACATTGGTGCGTTTTAAACGGAGGGGAAGCTCCTCAATGCAGCGCTTTGTGAAGGCAGCGATCACTTTCTGCCACTGGGGGCTAGAGTTCAGGTCTCTGAGTATGTCCGCAACTGATGATGCCCAGTCCAGGCTAATCCTGCTTCGATCAAGAGAAAAACAATATAGAGCATTACTCCATTCAAGTGGCACAAACAACAGATCTAATACAATCTGAGCTTTCTTGCTATATCTTGTAAAATTAGTGATCGTTCTTGCAATTGCATTCACTAAAAGCAATAAAAAGGGCACACTTATGCATTGCCTCACAAAATGTCTACACCCCAAAGCGTTTTACAGTTGAATAGTGTTGAAAGTCGGTATTGTGAAATAAACGATTCATGAATTGTAAGATCCCACATGAAGAAATGAAATATAGTCCATATAATCTGTCTTAGAAACATTGACAAGACACCAAGGAAAAATCTTCCACTTTCCTTCACGTGGACTTCTATCCAATTGGAGAGTGAATCTCACTTGCAACTCATCTAAAAGGTGGCACTTTCACCTGCAGTGTTGCACTGGTGTCACCAACGATCTTGTACCAAGGAGCAGACAGTGTAGCTGTCCAAGCTCGTGATCATGGAGGTGCTACCACTAAGATAACATTAACAACTATATTGGGAAATACACAATTAATTTTCTATTCAATTGCATCTTTTTTTTCCTTCTTTTTTTTTTTTTTTTAAAAGAGTTTGACTTTGCAAACGTCCACATTCTATAACAAACAAATAAACCATTAAACTGTACCAGTCCAAGCAAACTGCTCCAAGGCTGAACAAAACCTGTGTCGTCATCCATCCTGGATATTTTAGTTGGCCTTGTGCAGTGCTAAGTAGCGTCCACGACGCAAAGAGGACTTCTTTCACTGCAGCATCAGCTTCTTCTGGGGAGATTCTCAGAAGGAGCTGCCCAAGCAGTCCCAGGGTCAAGTGATAGGTTTCAAGCAGCTGTCCAGGATTCTGCATTGCCACCCGGAATAGGAGCTTCAGTACCTGCCTCAGGTTTGGTAAGCATATAGCTGAATCCTATGGGAATGAATATACCATCAACAGTCTGCAATAAATTAACATTGAATTATCAGCAATAATTAAAGCAGTTATCCTGCCTCTGTAATTATTAGGAAGAGTCTCCCACTGTCCGAGGATTGTGTCATACACTTGATCTCAGTAATGCCTGCCTAACCAACTTGCCTCACACCAGCATCCTTCACCTTGGTCACCCAAAACTCCACTGCCCATCTCCTTACATTATTTTAACAGCTTCTTGTTAAACAAGACCTCAGCTTAAAATTGCTCACTATTACTTTCAAATCTATCCATGGTCATGTACCCCTCTCACTAATTTACTTTAACCTTTCAACGCAAGGTGGCTGTACTCCTGCTGTTCAGTCTTTAATTCAGTCACTTCACCTTTGACAGCAGCACTTTCAGTTACCAAAGATCTAGGCTCTGAAACTCCTGCTCAAAACCCATCTTCCTTTCTTCGCTCTGAACAAACTCCATTGACTGCACTTGGTCACTGGTCAAATATGGCCTTATATGGTTTAATGTCAAATAATGCCCGTGAAGGGCTTAGAATATTTTGCTACACAGCATTGAATAAATACAGGTTGCAAAGTTCTCATGTTTACCTTCCACAAATCACTTTCAGGAAACTATTCTTTGGAATCATTACATAAAGTCAACCTAACGCTTCAATTAAATGTAACGTATCAGACAACTAAATAATCAGAAGGAAGCAAAGTAAAGAACTCCGCTGAATACAAGATGCTTGTTTGCTCCGATGTTAAACGCAGAGAAATGTCTCTGACTCAAAGTACTTCAGGTTCTTACAGTTTTTACAGGAGGTAACATGGCAGCAAGTAGACCCAGTATTCTCTCCTGCAAGCACTCAGCAAAGACCTGGTCCTGGTTGGGCACGGCCTCTTTTTCACCAACATCCACTTTGAAGGCAGCTTTTGATCCATGTGAATGATTGGGAGTGGATCCCCCGGCAAACTTTGATCCTGTAATTTAAAATCATTTTCAAAATTATATCACAAACATAAGGAACATTTCACTGTCTAGATTAGACTCTGATACAGTCCCTTCACTATCTAGAAGACTCTGATACAGTCTTCCTACTGTCTATACTGTATTCTGATACAGTCCTCCCACTGTCTATACTGTATTCTGGTAGTTCTTCCACTGTTTATATTGTATTGTGATACAGTGCTCCCACTGTCTACTCTGATGGTGTCCTCCCGCTCTCTTGACTGGACTTTGATATCGTCCTCCTGTTGACTAGACTGCACTCTGATACAGTTCTTCCCTAATCACTGCAAGCAAGGAAAATTGTAGGAGGATGACATTCAGCATCTCAAGCTTGTGTGCTCTTCAATAAGATCACAGCCAGGTTGCAGGTTAATTTGTTGTTTCAAAAGCCCTTAACTCCTTTACAAGCCACACTTGGAAGTACATACCTCAGCTTACAAAACACTTCCAAGTGCGAAACTGGGTTTCAATCACAAGAAATTTATTCTTTAGTCGGCCGCCAAAGAAATTGTTAACAGTATTTTGTCCTAAACTAGAATAGATTTGGCTCTTTTATTGTGTGTTGATAATAATGCAAAGTTACCTGCTCTAAGCATCTTCACATCCATTGTAGTCTTTTGTTGCTCAGCTATATTGGATTCAGTCGGCTGTGTACCTGACACAGAGGTCTGTGGAACTGATTCTGAGGCAACTGATGTTGTTGCATCAGTGGAAGATGATTTTGAGACTGTGTCCGATGCAACACTGGAGGTGAAATTCAGCTCAGTTGCCCCCGAAGTAGATACCGCAGATAACGGAGTAGTCTGCTCAGACTGTGAAGTGTTGACTTGATCTTCAACCTTTGATCTCTTGCTGGAAATTTCCGAGGAAGGATGATGTGATGAAGAAATACTATTCATGGGACTGGTGTTTTTAACCTCATCTTCGGATGCAATACCTGCGGCTGCAGGGATATTTAATTGACTGGATGAAGACATTTCGGTGGAGTCAGTTGTGGATGAAGATTCTTGGCTTACAGCTCCTTTCTCTGAGTATGAAGCGTCATTCTTGGACCCAGGTACCTCTAGGACCTGCACACTCTCCCACTCAATGCTGTCAATACTTGCCAAAGTGCTATCACTTGCACTTGACTTTATCTGGAAATAAATGTGAAGGTGAGTCAGTAAATCCTAGCATAGAAAAATGTTTCAAGACTTGTCACAGAGGTGCTATCAAACAATAGAATTCTATAAAAGGAGAAATTAGAGTAGGCAATCAGTTAGGTTTGAGTAGATCTGTTAAACAGGAGAGAGATAAAAAGGGAGAAACAGGAAGACAGAGAGACAGAGAGACAGAGAGAGACAGAGAGAGACAGAGAGAGACAGAGAGAGACAGAGACAGAGACAGAGACAGAGACAGAGACAGAGACAGAGACAGAGACAGAGACAGAGACAGAGACAGAGACAGAGACAGAGACAGAGACAGAGAGAGAGAGAGAGAGAGAGAGAGAGAGAGAGAGAGAGAGAGAGAGAGAGAGAGAGAGAGAGAGAGAGAGAGAGAGAGAGAGAAGCGATGATCGTAGCTCGCGATATAGATAGATATAGATAGATCTAGAATCTCCTATGTAGCATATCGCTCTCTCTCTCGCTCTCTCGCTCTCTCTCTCTCCTCTCTCTCTCTTCTCTCTCTCTCTCTCCTCTCGTATCTCTAGAGCTATTCTTTTTCTTAAAGATAGCGGAGTCAGGGGATATGGGGAGAAGGCAGGAACGGGGTACTGATTGGAGATGATCAGCCATGATCACATTGAATGGTGGTGCTGGCTCGAAGGGCCGGGTGGCCTACTCCTGCACCTATTGTCTATTGAGTCAGCAGCCTTTGGTAAGTAAAGGAAATTGGGGATACAACAGTAAAAAAATACTTTAAATGGAAAGATGAATTAAAGAAGTTTAAAATAGTAAATGATTTTTTACAAAGTAAACTTTCAATGATTTATGCATTGTTAAATGGCACAGCAGCAGTGAGGTTAAACATAGGCACAGAAACAGGGTCTACATGAGTTGAAATAAGCATTTGGTTCAATTTGTTTTTTAAATCAGGAATTTTTTAAACAATAACATTTATTCAATCTTTCTCACCATGATGCTGCTTATCTCAGAGAAGCTTCCCACTGGGGTGGGGTAATCACCAGAAATAAGGAAAAACAACTTAGCCAATGTTCCAGGACCAAAATCAACCTGTAGATATGCGAGTGATGCTTGCAAACCTAAGCTCAGCGGCCAAATTCCAACACTTACCTTCTTTTTGATTTTCTCCTGACGACGCTGAACAGCTTCCTGTTCATCTTTGGATTGTGTATCAGATAACATTTCTCTTTGGTCATCTGCAACAGTTGATTCCTGAAAATGGACATAAGTAAAGATTAGAAGCAAGGACTAATAGCTATTGTGGTTTTAAAAATCGGTCAAACGATAGCTTTAGAAAGTCTTCAAATAACAATGTACTGGCTGTTAACTGAATTCTATGGTTACTAAATTCTATGGTTTTGCTGAGATAAAGCTGGTAAAATCATGAAGGCCTGGAGTATTAGATTACTGTTATCTTTCAAACTAATGGCAGTCTCCATGGTTCTGCTGAACTTGCATAAACTGAAGACAACTTGGTGCAGCCTGGAAAGTAAATATCCACAACCATTCCACAACCACACACACTACCTGTGTGTGAATGTGTGTGAGTGATTGGTGGTGGTCGGAGGGGCCGTAGGCGCAGAATGGCAGCCACACTTCCGTCAGTCTGCCCCAGGGCAGCTGTGGCTACAGAAGTAGCTTACCACCATTGAGTGTGACTGAGGAGTGAATGAATAATGCGATGTAAAGCGCCTTGAGTATTAGAAAGGCGCTATATAAATCCCATCCATTATTATTATTATTATTACCTTCCATGAAAAGCAATCAGAGGGAACCAACTTTCATCATACTCATCTCTTTTCCAGCTTTCTCCTCCTATAAATAATCCCGATCTGAAACCTTATCTACACATTCCCTCCACAGATGCTGGCTGACCGACAGAGATCCTCCAGCACTTTGTTTTTTTTGCTTATGATTCCAGCATCTGCTGTTTCTTTCATCTCCTATAGTATTCAAAGTCTGCAGATACCTTAAGTCCTCCCATCTAGTTTAGCTTAGTTTATTGTCATGTGTACCGAGGTACAGTGAAAAGCTTCTTGTTGCGTGTTAACCAGTCAGCAGAAAGACAATACCTGGTTACAATCGAGCCATCGTGTACAGGTATATGATAAAGGGAATAACACTTAGTGCAAGATAAAGTCCAGTCGAATCTTTCCTGCACCCTCACTAGATTAACGATATGATACCGGCTAATGCGCACACACTTTGCAAAACTCTATCCCCGCCCCACACCACATTCCAGCAATTTTGTGGATGGTTTGCGTATTTCTCTAAATATATTTTGAACAGAAGAATGCTCCAAGGTTGAGCATATCTACTTTTATCGCCAAATGATCTGACCAACCAAGCTTCTTCCTCCGTTCCCAGAACTCTGCTCAAACAAAAATTATGGTACAGTTTCCAAAACCGCACAAGATCCTATTTATCCACAGTGACCTACATTGGGTTCTAATCCATTCAAATGTCTAATTGAAAGTTTAACCTCTACAGCATTACCCCACTCATCTCCACAAGCACACAGATTGACATTCTTCCTGACATGGACCACACCATATCCCTGACTTTTGTCGCCCCCTTATTGAAAGCAACCTAGTCCATTGACTCTGCTCTTAGTGGAGCTCCAAATCCCTCTGCTTCATTCACCACCTTCCTGAAAGCCTGTCACATGCCTTAGTATCTCCGTCCTTAGCGTAACGTTAATTGATGCTCATTAATGGATCTACGGTACGATAAAACTTTATTTATCCCAGGAGGGAAATTGATCCGCCAACAGTCATAAAACACAAAATACATGAAACATTAAATTAAAATGACGAGTGGAAAGGATTGGGGATGTGCAAAGATTAGGGTGGGGGGGAAGGGAGTCAGTCTACCCCACGACAGAAGGGGGAAGCGTTGTACAGTTTGGTAACCACCGGGAAGAAGGATCTCCTGTGGCGTTCTGTACTGCATCTTAGTGGAACTAGTCTATTGCTCAGGTTGACCAGTGTGTCATGGAGGGGGTAAGCTATATTGTCCAAGACGCTCCGCAGTTTGAGGTGCATCTTCCCCTCCAAGACCACCTCCCATGAATCCAACTCCAAAATGTGCCACTGAGTAAGTAAGTAAGTTTATTGGCCAAGTATTCACATACAATGAATTTGCCTTGGTGCTCCGCCCACAAGTAACAACATGACATACAGTGACAGTTACGAATGACTCAGAAAACACTAAACATTAATAATAATAAACCATTAATGATAAAACACCATTGATCAAGCATGTGAAGCAACAAAATACCAGATCAAAGGGAGGCTACAGTAGAGCTGTTGAGTAGAGCAACTACTTTTGGCTGTTGAGTAGAGCAACTACTCGTGGATAAAAACAGTTTTTATGTCTGGCTGTGGCAGCTTTGACAGTCCGGAGTCACCTTCTAGAGGGAAGTGTTTCAAAGAGTTTGTGGCTAGGGTGAGAGGGGTCAGAGATGATCTTGCCCGCTCGCTTCCTGGCCCCTGCAGTGTACAGTTCATCAATAGAGGGAAGGTTGCAGCCAATAACCTTCTCTGCTGATCGGACGATTCGCTGCAGCCTTCAGGTGTCAGCTGGAGACAGCTGGAGTATAATTCAAGTGTGAGCCGTTGCACTTTGGGAGGTCCAATATAGGGGGAAGTATACAGTTAATAGCAAGACCCTTGACAGCATTAATGTATGGAGAAATCTTGAGGTCCAAATCCATAGCTCCCTGAAAGTGACAACACAAGTAGATAGAATGGTAAAGAAGGTATGCTTGCATTTATAGGTTGGAGCATTGAGGATTCGAGTCAGGAAGTCATGTTGCAGCTTTATAAAACTTTGGTTAGGTTGCATTTGGAGTATAATATGCAGTTCCGGTCTCCCCAATACAGTAAGATTGTGGAGGCATTGGAGAGAGCGCAGAAGAGATTTATCAGTATGCTGCCTGGATTAGAAGGTATTAGCGAAAAGGAGAGATTGGACAACCATGGATTATTTTCTCTGGAGTGTTGTAGATTGGGGGGGACATGATAATAAAAGTATATAAAATTATATACGGGTAGATAATCCAAACCTTTCTCCCAGTGTTGATACGTCAAAGACAAGGGGGTATAGCTTTAGGATCAGAGGGGGCAAACGTTTAAACGAGATGCGAGGGATAGGTTTTTGTTTTACACAGCGGCTGATGAGTGCCTAGATGTGCTGCCATGGATAGCGGTGGGAGTAGATAAGATGGTGGCGTTTAAGAGACTTTTGTAAAGTCACATGGATATGCAGGGAATGGATGGATATGGATCATGTGCAGGCATAGATTAGATATTGTGGGCTGAATGGCCTGATCCTGTGCCATATTGTTTTATGTTCTATTTGGCTCCAAGACTATCTAGTTGAACCAACTTAGGAAACATAGCTCAAAGGGTGTGGTCTCAGAGACTTTGAACACAATACACAGTTCGGTGGGCGGCACGACTCACGTCGCAGCGGCCTCTGCAGTCCGTCTGTTTTTTTATTATTTTTATTATTTTTTGTCTCGTTTGAATGTAGTTTTTATTAAAAATAATTTTGTGTATGTGTGTGGGGGGCGGGGGGTGGGGGAAACTTTTAAAATCTTTTCCCTGTAAGGAGAACCCGACCTTTTCTCTGTCGGGTCTCCGTTGTCGTTGGGGCCGAGCACCGTGGAGCGGCCTCCAATCGGAACGACCTGGGGCTCCAGTCGCGGAGCAGCGGACCTATTTACCATCGTAGAGCTGGCCGAGTTCGGAGCGGGAGGAGCTGTGGTGGCGCTCGGCTGCGACCCGACCCCGGAGATTCGGAGGCTTACCGCAGTTCTGGTGGACGGTAACACCGGGAGCCCGTGGGTCCCTGCTGGGAGACCACTTTTCGGGGTTTCCGCAACGGCGACTTCTCCCGCCCGAGTTGCGGGGTTGAAGATGACCTGGAGCGGGGCCTTACATCGCCCGGCGCGGCTTTGAATGGCCGCGGGACACTTACCATCGCCCGCCGGGGGCTTTGACTCTGACATCGGGAGGGGAATGGGGAGTGCAGGGGAGAGATAAGTCTTTGCCTTCCATCACAGCGAGGAGGAGATGCGCTGTGATGGATGTTTGTGTAAATTGTGTTGTGTCTTGGTTCTTTTTCTTGTGTGTATGACTGCAGAAACAACATTTCGTTTGAACCTCAATGAGGTTCAAATGACAAATAAATTGTATTGTACAATTGAGTAGAACACACGCTGACCTGATGTTGGTTGCTGGTGCATTGATCAGTTGTGGAAAGCATCTCCGCTGTAGATTCTGCTGTGGTATTAGTAATGGCCATCTCACTTTCACTCGTTGCATTGGAGAGTAACGAAAGTACCGCAGAGTTCTTTAGACCTGGGACAAAATATAATCAAACAATGGATGTCTCGATCATTTGCACGCTTTAAAGAAGATAGCACATCGTGACAATCCAGGAATGTTACAAAATTTTGACATTTAAAAAATGAGGCCTGTAATTTGTCTATCCACGAACAATATTTTCTTACTAAACATCTCACTAAAACGTTACTGTGGAAGTTTTCAGATATTTAGTATGAAAATACTGATCGTAGATAGACAATAACACAAAATATAGATGATTTAGATGTTCTAATGACATGATTGTGCAAAAAAATAATTAATTTGATTATCTTGAGTGGATGTTCTGGATTGTGATCGAGCGGAATATGGCTGCAAAATTTATGGTCTAAGCCCCTATGGTAGGCCGATATCGTATCGGGGCCTAAATAACATTTTTTGCATCATCAGATTAAAACGAAACCACACCAAAAAGCAAGAAAAGATGTTAAATAAACGACATTCCTTTTGTTTTGTCCTGCTCTTGCGATCCGTGTTGAAGCCGTTAGAAGTCGCGTTTAACTTCAATTCAGCGATGCAATCGACCAGCAACTTTTTTTTTTAGATAAACGGGGGCGGGATTGCCTATCAATTTTTCTTCATCAGCTTGAAGTCCGAGCACATTCCTCTCCGACAACCAATACAAACCTGCATTTTAATCCCCCTCCCCCCTCCCCCCCCCCCACCCACCCAAACAGCCTCCAGAATCGCACACACAGGCAGTGGGCAGATCTGGAGTGCCACTGATAGTAGGGTTTTGTAACAGCGCTAGACAATGCATAGGCAATGAGAGTAGAGCTGACTGGGTCATTCACACTACAGTATGTAACAGCCCAATACAAGCAACAGAGATGAAACACTAGTTCAAACAAGTATCCATCTGAGTAGAAACAAGGAACTGCAGATGCTGGTTTATTTTTTAAAAAGGCATAAAGTGCTGGTGTAATTCAGTAGGTCAAGCAGCATCGCAGGAGAATATGGACAGATGATGTCTGGACCCTTCTTCAGACATATCTGATGAATCTGATCTGACAGAATCAATTAGTCTGAGGAAGGATCCCGATGTGAAACGTCACATGCTGATTCTCCAGGTATGCTACCTGACCTGCTGAGCTACTCCAGCACTTTTTATTTATCCTTGTTTGAGTATTGATTGGGTAGAGACAGGCCTTTTGTCTACAGAATCCACGCTGACCATCGATCACCTGCTCATGCCAGTTTAGCCAGAGATACAGCCCACCGAGTCCGCGCTGACCAGTGATCACCTCGCACACATTTACTTTTTCCTTGATGGGCTTTGATTAGATATTCAGTGATGAGCTCTGTGCAGCGAGCTTCCAGTGCCTCAGCCTGAGATTGCACACAAGGGTCCAGATTCTCCTTGGTGGGTTTCTGCTCTGTAACGATGTCGGCCGTGTAGAGGGCCAGTGCGCTGAACAGCAGCCAGGTGTAGTTGTGGATGTATGGCTGGATGAGACGGTGGCGGTCACTGATGCGAATCGTCACCATGGGGAACACCGTGATGCTGTGTGTAGGCAAGTGGCTGCAGGGAAATTAAAAGCTTCAAATTAATGTGGAAAACAATAGAGACAAGAGACTGCAGGTGCTGGAATCTTGAGCAAAAAAAAACTAATAGCTGGGTCAGACAGCATCTGTCGAGGGAAACGGACTGACAATATTTCCAGTTGAGACCCTTCTTCAGGAGGATCTGGACCCTCGTGTCTGACCCGAAACATCATCTGTCCATATCCCTCCCAAGATGCTGACTGATACGTTAAGGTCCTACAGCAGTTTGCGCTTCGATAAGAAACAGTACATCTCCCCATCCAACTTATTAACAATTGACAAAGGTAAAAAAGTCATTACAAAATAGTATGAATAAGAGCCAGAAAAGTTCCCCTGCAGCACCCTTCCCTGCCAGGTTAGTTTACTAGATTTACTTTGGTACAAGAGGAAATCATGAAGAATGATACAGACATTGGGTAGGGAACAACACACTTGAGATAATTCTTATTACTTAAGTAGTTTAGTCAGCTGGGTTCAATTATACACTAAACTTCAACAATATACTAAACAATTGACAGACGACTGATCACGAGTGAAACAGTTACTCAAAAAGGACGGCGGCAGCACCCAAAAGGTGAAAGGAGACAAGGGCAGACTGTGCATACTGCTGAAGTGTTGCAAGCACAGTTCAAGGGCAGAGCTTGTGGCCAGACAAATCTGCACACTCGTGGCCAGACAAACGCTGCTTTCATTTAATTATTTTCCCGAGACTCCCCAATAGAGGCAGAGGGAGCCAAATAATTTATCAAATTTGCTGAAAGCTCACAGCGATGTCTTTGAAGTGGACACATCTGTTAATAACAGGGTGAACAGATGGCTGCACCATTTGAGGGAGTAAAAATAGCAATCCTGCAAATGAGTTACGCACGAAAGCTGCTGCCTCCTAATTCCAGCACCCGAGATATGATCCTACCTCCAGTGCTGTCAGTGTGGAGGTCACACATCATCCGTGGCCTCATTGATGTTTGAGACCCACCATAGTCTCTGTATATTACCCATAGTGAAGGTGGGTGTTATGATAATCAGGATGGAGTTACATAGAACACTACAACACAGGAACAGGGCCAGTGGCCAACGATCTCGATGCCAACCATGATGCCAATTTAAACAAATCCCATCTACCTGCACATGGACCATATCCCTCTATTACTTGCCTATTTACATGCTTGTCTAAATGGCACTGAAGAGGTGTGTGTAAGAGAATAGAGTGATGGGATAGGCATATCTGTGAAGCGGAATAGACTTGACAGACCAAATGGCTTCTGTGATCTCATTTAAAAAAAACGAACTGTGAATGTTGCCGACTTCATTTTTGGGTCATCAACAATACAATCCGTAATTAAGAAGTAGTAATTCTAGTGCTGTATAGCACCATTGTCGGTTACCTGTCAGGGTATTTCTTTGCAGAATAGCACCCGTAGCAAAGGTCAAAGTCATCACATACGTTGCAATTGATCCTGCGGCCTATGATTAGCCCCTGGCAGTGATCACACGCGTACTCCATGTTCACCATCTTATGATAATCTTCATGATGTTCAGGCATCACTCCTCCTAAAGGGAAAAATCACCACAGTATAAACTGACCCGATCATTTGATGGGATGGCATGCAAACTAAAGCTTTTCAATGCACATTATAAACCTAAGGCTTCAGAACTTTGGTCTCAACAAGATAATATTGGCAATGAAATAGGCTAGCTAGATATTAACAATTCAATAGACAGGGTGAATTTCTGGGAACATTTAGAGCCTGTTTTGCACAGAAGCAAACAGATGTTATTCACATCATGCTCATCAACCCCACAGGTATCTTCTCACTTATTGCTAAAGATGAATTCCCAGGAACAATAATAATAATAATAATAATAATAATAATAATAGGATCAGCACTGAAAGGGCAGAGGTTTATTAATAATAACAGCACTGCTGTGTTAGGAACTTGGTGTAAACTCCTTCACTCTCCAGTTATGCAGGGAACCCAGCTGAAGCCTCCACCCCTTATTGACACCTCCACTCCACAAGTCAATATAACATCAGTGCGGCATGGCTCAGTGTGGAACAGGTAAGGAATCACAGTGAGAGGAGCAGTGAAGCCACTTGAGAGAGATGTGGGGGTGTGTAGCAAGGAACTCCAGATGCAGGTTTAAACAGAGGATAGATACAGAAAGCTGGAGTAATTCAGTGGGACAGGCAGCATCTCTTGAGAGAAGGAATGGGTGATGTTTCGGGTCGAGTTCCTGAAGAAGGTTAATTAATTAACAGCCATTAATAGCAGCCTAGAAAAACGGAGGCATTTTTACTTCACAGCACTTCATTTTTTTTACCGAGAAAACATGTTTTGCAGAGATCCATGTCTGGACACTGGAGACAGCGGTAACGATGCCACGGTGCTATTTTATGACATCCGTCGCAGGATATCTCCACATTCAGCAGGTCACAGTAACGTGCAACAAACATATGCATCTGTCACATAAAAACAAATAGTTAATTACAATTCCAGACGCTAAAACTCAAGTTATTTCATCAGAAACAGTGGCAGTCGTTAATGAATTAGTGGTGTGCAGTTAACAGATACACTTGCTGATGACTTGTTTTATGTATTTATCAAAGGTAAACTAGAATTTTATTCACAGACCCATCTTCGACGGCAACTTAAAATATATTTTGTTAAAAACTTTCCGGGGAAAATTATATTACTTCTCTCAATTCCCACAGAAAGTGTTTTGTACTCTATTATTTCCATACTCTAAGGGAAAGAAATGATTAACAAGAGAGAAAAGTTCACAAACCTAAACTTTGGTTTCTTACAATTCTAATGCAAAGTACTGCACAATAACTACGTGCCATAACATTGGGGATAATGAAATGACTTAAAACATTCACTTACTCGCCTCTTCTCTTCAGCTGTAGCATTGGTCATCCTATCATACCAGACCCGCAGCTGTATTCCATCCTGACATTCATCCATCCATTCTTTGTTGCATTCATAATCCGCAATCTCATCCTCTTCACTCCACTGGCTAAATAAACATGTCCATCAGGCAAATAGTTAACAAAGCTTCATTATCAGTTGAAAACTGTTCATGCTGTCTGTCTGATGGCTGGATAGGTACGTGTCAGCTTCCATTTAAAAAAATCTCACCCACCACCAGAAAATCACACCCCTTTCCACCACCACCACCCCAAACCCCATTGTGTACCAAACACTATTGATTTCTATTAGCACCATCCCTATTTATCAGATTCCAGCACTGGAATCCATCTTTCTCCACAGAATGGCGATGACCCACCTAGCTGTTTCCACCTTCACCTTCCCCTTCCCTCCCCTCACCCTTCACCTTTCCATGGCGCACCAATTGCCTCTTGTCTCGCCACTTCCGCAATCCTCTTTCTAGCAACCAACTTCCCACTCCACTCTGTCCTGAACCTGTTATTGACACCTCCACTCCACAAGTCAATATAACATCAGTGCGGCATGGCTCAGTGTGGAACAGATAAGGAATCACAGTGAGAGGAGCAGTGAAGCCACTTGAGAGAGATGTGGGGGTGTGTAGCAAGGAACTGCAGATGCAGGTTTAAACAGAAGATAGATACAGAAAGCTGGAGTAATTCAGTGGGACAGGCAGCATCTCTTGAGAGAAGGAATGGGTGATGTTTTGGGTTTGTTTGTTGCTCTAGATTGCTGCACCAAATCCAATGCCTTCCCGCTCTATCCTGCAGCAAATCCAGCCAGCAATCAGCCTCCACGACACCACGTTGCATTCATCATCTCACCACTCTTCCACCTTCATGTATTACCAAACCCTCACTTACCCTGTCACTTTATCCTGAAGCACAGCTTGCCCGCTTTTGCCCTCACACCAACATGTATTGATATATAAACCCATAGCCAATTTGCATTAATGATCAACCTACCATATAGAAACATAGAAAATAGGTGCAGGAGTAGGCCATTCGGTCCTTCAAGCCAACACCGCCATTCAATATGATCATGGCTGATCATCCAAAATCAGTACCCTGTTCCTGCTTTCTCCCCATATCCCTTAATTCCATTAGCCCGAAGAGCACAAGATCATTTCATATATTTCAAAGGCATACACCATATTGTGATTTATACTCACTGAATGGCGCTGTCATGAATACTGATATTTTCTTGTGACATTGCCAGTAGGAGATCAGGTAACTTGATGTCATTGAAAAAGGATATGTCCAGTGGCTCCCAACCTATATCCAGTAAATGTAGAAGGCAGGTCTGAACACAGGACAGAGCTGGGAGCAGAGACCTAAAGGAAACATACAATGGGGCATAAATCCACTAGAAACCATGTTGTCAACTCTGCCACTATAGGGAACAGCAAAAAGAAAATTGGTTGAATTATTTGCTGGATATTTTATACATGAGCACATTGCATCTCCAATATATATATAAAAATAGCCATTCTAAGTCAAGGGTTTTAGAGGTATACTCTCTATATTATATCTTGGGGCAAATTATGCTCTGTTCAGTCCAGCACCTGGATAACTCCCTCACATCCACTCCACCTGAATTCTCCCCACCCCACATTGTATCACCTGTCCAATGACTTGGGCTACCAGATGTTGGAATCAGTGGGTACCTGTTGTTCATGAAACTGTCAGTGACTGCAACTGCTCTGTGGTAAAATAGGCAAAAGCTTTGCTCTGGTCTTATGGCCGGGCATCATTGTTTTGAAAGTACCTTCCAGAAGGTAGTTGAGTCCCGTGGTTCCTTTCTGAACCACCTGGCATAGTACCTGCCTACATAGTAGCATGACATTAGTTCCTAGAGGAATTCAGATGTGAAGTATTTGGTATATATTTCGGTACGCATTGTTTGAATCTATGATGTGAGATCCAGGAATTAAATATCCATTTTTATTCAATACATGTGCTAAATATGGGAGTGTAGAAGATAAATACAATAGAAAATTAGTGAAAGCTAATGAGGTAATCAAAAGCATTGGTGAGACAAAAAGGAAAGCTAACGGTTTGTTGGCCCTTACGCAAGCACAAAAACAGTTAGTGTCTCCTTAAAAAAGACGTAAAAAAGCGGGTCAGGCATATTTGGAGAAAATTGATTGATTTCAGAATGCAGTCTCTGAATATCTCCTTGCACGACCAACCCTGGAATTACTCAGCATGCCTAGTCTGCCCACCTAGAGATAAACTTTTGATTATAGGTTTGCAGCAAAGGTTTGTCAGATTGGTTCCAGACACGAGAGAGAAGAAGGAAGAAATCTATCATGAGAGATTGTCAGATTGGGCCTGTACTCTCAAAAGCTTTGAAGACAAAACAGTATCTCATGAAAACATACAAATTCTTCCGGAGCTTGACAGGGTAGATGAGCAGATGATGTTTCCTCTGGCTGGGATTCAAAATAGGGGTCAGTCATTTGGGACTGAGATGAGAAGAAATGTCTTCACACGAAGTAGTATATCTTTGGGATTCTCCACCCAGAAAGGGAGTGAAGGCTCAGTCACTGATATGTTCAGGACAGGATCAAGAATTTTGGATACTGAGAGATGGGACTGGTACAGAAAAGAGGCACTGAGTAAAAAAAAGTCATTCATGATCTTACTGAATGGCAGAGGATCAAATGGCCTAAAGCTGCTCTTGTTTCTTCAATGGCAACCAGTTATGATACAAAAAGCACTGGATGGCAACAACATTGAAAGAACTGCTCAGGAGCATATAGTATGATGGTCAAAACTCTAAAATGGATGACTGTATTGGTGTTCTTTCATTTAACAATAGGCTGGACTCAAAATAAAACTAAACCAAATGCTGAATTCATTCATTCTGTTCAAGTAATTACTTACCAATCTTTCTCAGTGTTAAACTGACGAACAGCAGTTACAAGAAGCAACACAAGATTGTGGTAAGTCTGCCGGAGTTCATGCCATAGTCCCTTTCCACAGCCCTCCAACTGCTGATGATAGCTGGAAACACAAGTCAGAGGGGGGAAAAAAAAAAAAAAGAAGAAATAAAAAAATTTAAAAATCAGGGTTTTATCATTTTCACTATGCACAGTATTTTCAACTAATTCAAATGTTCAGAGTTGGAAGGTGGAAAATGTATCCAGTAATCTCACCTACTTGACTTGTATATATTGCACGTGGGGAAGAACAGTTTTGTGCTGAAGGTGACGGTTAAAGATGGAGGGCAGTTTTGAATCTTTTCGACTTACAAAACTTGCACCAATTTTGAATTTCACAGCAATAGGAGACCAAGACTAAATTGCAAAACTTGATGCAGATGATGAATGATATACTTTTACAATCATGAAAGAACACACTTATCCTAAACTGGGGCAAGTGAACTAGATAAAGGGCGACCTTTAGCAAGGTCAGGTGAATCTGGTGTGAGATCTGGTGTGAGAGGGGAGGTGAATACCAAATTAAAAGTGTTACATATGAATGCGCGAAGTATAAGAAATAAAGTGGATGAGCTTGAGGCTCAGCTAGAGATTGGTAGGCATAATGTTGTGAGAATTACAGAGACATGACTGCAAGAGGATCGGAGCTGGGAACTGAATATGAAATTATTAAGGGATTGGACAAGCTAGATGCAGGAAACATGTTCCCGATGTTGGGGGAGTCCAGAACCAGGGGCCACAGTTTAAGAATAAGGGGTAAGCCATTTAGAACGGAGATGAGGAAAAAGTTTTTTCACCCAAAGAGTTGTGAATTTGTGGAATTCTCCGCCTCAGAAGGCAGTGGAGGCCGATTGACTGAATGCATTCAAAAGACAGTTAGACAGAGCTCTTAGGGCTATGGGGAGAAGGCAGGGACGGGGTACTGATTGTGGATAATCAGCCATGATCACATTGAATGGCAGTGCTGGCTCGAAGGGCCGAATGGCCGACTCCTGCACCTATTTTTTATGTTTCTATGCAATGAGAAGCAGGGCCCAAATCAAAGTGGCAATCCTTAGTGAAGCAAAGAATCTTGGAGGAGAAGAATACCAAGCACAAGGGAGAGCATAGTTCTGCTGCTCACATACATACATTCTAACATTTTGATAGAATTTAGAGGAAGTGAGCAAAGCATCCTGTGTTGAAAATGTGGAAGGCTTATTTTTCAAAGGTATAGGATAGCCAGCAGTGTAACTCCATGCATGGAATGGGAATCCCTTGAGAAAGTAGGAAATGCAATCATGAGGTCAAAAGATAACTCTGCTGAGCAACACAAATCACATCTGCGACAGGATAACATCAACCAGAATTTGGATAGTGATGATAGTTTAACTGGCAAAAAATACCTTTGAGATTCAGACAGTTTAAAGTTATATTTTAGGACAGCATGGATAAAATAAAAACTTGCAAAATAATAAAACTTTGGAATATTCTTTACATTTCAAACCCAAGTTAGAAGATGCATCCAATCATTTGTACCCATTTTCAAAGTAGAATGGATCAAATAATAATTTCAAATTGGATATTTCTGCTCCTGCTGCTGGTTTTTTTTCCCTTATAACTGGCAAGTTAATGACTTGGTCAACTTTCCAGGAAGAATTCCTAAATCGGAATCATAATGTGTCACACTCGCCCAGTTAAAGTTCTCAATTGAAATCCAATATGGGGTTCTGTGGATATAATCTAAGATGATGATTCAATGCCCAACTGCAGCTGGCAAGCTTTTAAACAAGTAACATCTGAAGGAGGTTCCGTGCATCTAGACTATTATTATTCTCAGGCAACATTGCCATTAACCAGCTAATTTTCTTTCATCGTTTGTGGAATCAACTCCAAACAAAATAGCACAAATTCACCAGGACTACATCCTACTGAGTATTTCACACAACTGAAGCATCCTAAGAACAGTCATATGGGATTAGTTAATGCCAATATTTTAAGCATTTCGATATTTTGGTTTTTGTGCAAAAACAAAACGAGTCTTGTTTTGTTAAAGGGAATGTTGGCTGTAAAATTATTCCACCATTTTACTGGCCTTTGTCACCTTAGGTGTTAAATTCAAAATTTCTACTCATGAAAAGAAAATATTAATGATCTGATTAAGTTGCTTCAAAAAAAAAATTAAAGCTATTCACAAATAAATATATGGACAAATCCTTCTGCATTCTCCCCGATCCCAATCAATTACTTTATTCTTAAAATAATACAGATGATTTTCAAATCCCCTCTGGTACTATTTTCATATAAATAATACAGAAGCCCTTTGATGATCACGCGTTATCTATCTAATGCTGGAAAGGAGTGTGGGGGGTGGGGGGAGGAGTACTCAAGTACATCAGGATAAGAAATCATGGAACATTTTATTTTGGTTATTAATCATATAATTGTAATAATGTTTATTGGAAATAGTGGCATCATTAAAAATCAAATGCCATCTCCCACACATTCTCATATTTCATGGGATACCAAAGTAAATGCATTTACTTCTTAAAATACTTCAGAGAACATTCAGAATCAAAACAAGATCAGAAAAGGATATTTCTATCAGCAGAATAGATATCGCAGGCATAAAAGTGAAGATGCTGTGTAATAAAAGTGAATTAATGCACAACAATTCAGCATATTTACTTTGGCAGAAATTAATAAAAGCTGCATATAAATAGACCAAATATAACAGAATCAGCAGGTTCAGACCCCAGCCTGTGCTATCAAGATTTGTCACTAGCCTTAGCAACAATAAATCTGCCAGAGATAAAAGGGGAAAATTCATAGGATTCCTGCCCGACTACATTAAAGATCTGCGTTACTAGCATCAAGAGCTCCAACTCAACGTCCACCACTGGAAAATCAGGAAATGTTAAGGATAGAACTGAATCAGCTATGATGCTCCACAGTTGAATGCCCTACAAATATTTACTATCATAGCTCACATTTAAAGATGGCCTTCTAAGCTAGGTAGCAGAGTCCTATAATTATATAAATCAACCTATTGCCATTAAAAGTGTTTCTTCTTAACTAATCAGTATTTGAATACACATCAACTTACTTTGCAAATTCGTCATCTCAACCTCCTTTGAAAAAGCTGTATAAAACAAGTTTGCAAAGGTGTGGCATGGTCTTTGAGTGGTCTTGACAATGGGAGATTGCATTCTAGACTACACGGGTATGAACAATACACAAACCCATGAGATCTCCCACACAAAGGATGGAGAAATATCTCAGGGCCAGTCAATGATGAAAAATAACCTCAATCTAGTTTTCTGCAGGGTCTAGATAGAACTTTGCAAATTCTCATTACTCCCCTAAATTTTATTTATATGCATGAATGCTTTGCTGAAGTGGTTCCATCTTCAGGAAGCATTACAGCAATGCATTGCAAGGCAAAATAGATGAATCAAGTTGACATTTGGCTATAGGAGCAAGCTTCACCGTTCCATTCTATCATAATTAATTATACAATGCCATTTCCTCTCCCTGGTTCCCTTCTATTCATATCCTTTCATAACAATAATCTACTAATTTTAATATTTGGTTCACAAGGCCAGACTCAACATCACTTTAGAGACAAGTGTTTTCTACATCCCCTCGCCTTTGTTTGAGGAGATGCATCCTGACATCATCCCAAACACCTGGACTTCCTCCTCCAGGTAAATGGTTTCATTATACTCTTACCAGTTTCTTTCTGAAAGGCTTTTACAAAATGACTTAGCAAAGTGCAAATCAATCCTTTGGATGCATTAGAGTTTGTACTAAAATTTACTAGGTAAGTCACATTCGGTTGACATTTGCTCTACATGAGAACACTCTACAGATAGCCAGTACAAATAACTCACTACTAAATAGTAATAAAATCATCAAGTAGAAGATCACAACCAAAGCTCAGAACTATTTGCTGCAAATCACAATTATCAAGGTTCACAAAGTTTAGCTCATACGTTCGAGGAGCAGAATTAGGCCACTCGGCCCACCAAGTCTACTTTGCCCGTTGTCGTTCCATACCTGATCAATTCCTTCTGACATGTTAACATTTCCTGCAGAAAGAGAATGCAGGAGAACTGGAAGAGATGAGGTTGTCCGAGTGATTGCAGGCATTCGCTAACCGCACGGAGAACATTAATGATATTCTTGGCCTGGTCCTTCCGCAAAGATAGAACCTGCAAAACACTGCAAAAGTTTTTTTTTTAATGTTAAAGCAAAGTAATAAGAGCAATCGGGACAAAAACAAATAAAAACACAACTGACACTTTGGTAAATACACTTGCCACTAATATGCAGTACTTGATGTCTTATAACTTATTTGCAAAATAACTCGCATTAGAAGTATCTGCCAAATTGTTGATATCGAACTTCAAGTTTTTTCGCACAAAGGGTTGAATGTAGTTCAAGAACAGTGTCTTCCAGCAGATATTAAAAATAATGGTGCATATCCTATTTAAGTGT